>NC_049206.1:59842788-60012788 GCF_013347855.1 Anguilla anguilla | reverse complement strand
AAAAAACAGCGAGCCTCCATGAGTCTAATACACAAAGCTCCCCCGCCAGACACAGCATATGCTGCCATCCACAGAACCTTCCGGAAGCCGACCGCAAGCACTGGAGAGCCGATGGAGCGGAACTTCACACGCACACACGGGTTATTTATTTATTTGTTGGTAATTCAGTGGTTTTGCTGGGGGTATGTTTGTTCTGTATACGTTGGTAATTTTGTGGTTTTGTTTGGGGTGCGTTTGTTCTGTATATGTTTTTAAATTTGTGGTTTTGTTTGGGGTGCGTTTGTTCTGTATATGTTGGTAATTTTGCAGTTTTGTTCGGGGGCGCGTTTGTTCTGTAAATGTTGGTAATTCTGTGGTTTTGTTTGGGGCGCGTTTGTTCTGTATACGTTGGTAATTCTGCGGTTTTGTTCGGGGACGCAGGGGGTCACCTCTCTTCCTCCGGGCCTCCTTGATGTCCTCGCACATGCGGCTGAACTCCACGTCCATCTCGGAGGCGAACATGGCGTGGGCCGTGTCCTTCAGACTGCACGCGCGGTGCCGGATGATCTTATCTGAGGAGAGGGAGAGAAGGAGCGCGTTAGTGCAGCTACTACACCACTACACACAGGCTACTACACCGCTACACACAGGCTACTACACCACTACACACAGGCTACTACACCACTACACACAGGCTACTACACCCCTACACACAGGCTACTACACCACTACACACAGGCTACTACACCACTACACACAGGCTACTACACCGCTACACACAGGCTACTACACCACTACACACATGCTACTAAACCGCTACACACAGTCTACTACACCACTACACACATGCTACTACACCGCTACACACAGTCTACTACACCACTACACACAGTCTACTACACCACTACACACAGTCTACAATACCGCTACACACAGTCTACTACACCACTACACACAGGCTACTACACCGCTACACACAGGCTACTACACCACTACACACAGGCTACTACACCACTACACACAGGCTACTACACCCCTACACACAGGCTACTACACCACTACACACAGGCTACTACACCGCTACACACAGGCTACTACACCACTACACACATGCTACTAAACCGCTACACACAGTCTACTACACCACTACACACATGCTACTACACCGCTACACACAGTCTACTACACCACTACACACAGTCTACTACACCACTACACACAGTCTACAATACCGCTACACACAGTCTACTACACCGCTACACAGTCTACTACACCACTACACACAGTCTACTACACCACTACACACAGTCTACAATACCGCTACACACAGGCTACTACACCACATATTAGGACCGTTTGCCACTGAAGAAAAGCACAAATCAATGGGCGGGATGCCAGAAGTAACAGACAGGAAGTGTGTTCCTGGGCCAGCAGGATTACAGGGGCCAACTGCCCCTGCACATCCGCCCTCTCTCACTGGCCAGCACGCTGTGGTACCCCTCAGTCCCCCCTCATCTGATTCGCCGACTTCTTCAGCGCGTTTAAGCACCAATGGGAGCGTCATAAATCAGCCCACACTTCGCCTGCCACTCTGGAGATGAAAAACACCCGACAGCACCGCACACTTTCATCCATTGTTTTATTTACTTACCTCTTTTTTCCTCTTTTTAAAAAAAATTAACTTATTTTAGTTACGAATACGGAGCAGAAGCCGGAGAAGCCTTGAAAATCCGGCCCGCCGGCCCCGCCGAGCGATCGCCGCGCCGGGACGCGACTTAAACGCGTTTCAGGGGAGGAACCCACACAACGGGGTTTTTTTTATTTTTTCATTTTTAATTTTATTTCCTCTCCTGAGCAGGCGGACTCCGGGGTTTTCCGTAAGAACGCGGCGGCGGCGACCGGGCTCTCCGCAGCCCCCCGGGACACCCGGGCGATTAGCGGGTTTGGCGACTCCCTCGTTAAAAATGCAAATTGCCTTTTTGTCCTCTGCGCACCATTAGCGGAGCGCGCGGCAGCGATGAACACCCGGCCAATCACAGGCCGCCTACGGGAAGACATTTACGTACTTTCCACTGCAGACGCATTTATCCACAGGGACCCGGGAAACGCGCAAAGAAACAAAAACAAAATGGCCGCTTTTATTTTTTACGGGGGCGGGGCAAGGGGGTCAGGATGCCGCAGGCCTGTGCTCTTATAGCACAGTTCTGAATGTTCTTCCATTAATATCACCTCAGCAGACTAGAGGATTATTATTATTATTATTATTGTTGTAATTATAATTAAAACGCACTAAAGCTGTCCACATGCACAGCAGGGCGAGGAGAACTCCAGGACGCTCGCTCTGACGAGCAGCTGTACTTCATCCCCTTTTCTCCAGCTCCGCAGTTTGGATTAAATTCGCCGCACGTTTTCTCCAGTTTGCGCTGAAGGCCATGGAGGAGGAGGTGAGAGTTTTTGGGAAGGCAACTTTCCATTATCAAACAGCGCTCAGCTCAAAGCTCAAAGCGGGTCACTGTTTGATGGATGTGGCTTTGTGGAGAAAGCGACTGGTGTGCGTGTGTGCGTGTGTATAAGTGTGTGTGTGTGTGTGTGTGTGTGCGTGTGCGTATAGGGGTGTGTGTGTGTGTGTGTGTGTGTGTGTATGCGTGTGAGCTTATAGGGATGTGTGTGTGTGTGTGTGTGTGTATGCGTGTGCGTATAGGTGTGTGTGTATGCGTGTGCGTATAGGGGTGTGTGTGTGCGTGTGCGTATAGGCGTGTGTGCCTGTATATAAGTGTGTGTGTGTGTGTGCGTGTGCGTATAGGGGTGTGCGTGTGTGTGTGTGTGTGTGTGTATGCGTGTGCGTATAGGGGTGTGTGTGTGTGTGCGTGTGTGTGCGCGTGTGCGTATAGGGGTGTGTGTGTGTGTATGCGTGTGCGTATAGAGGTGTGTGTGTCTGCGTGTGCGTATAGGGGTGTGTGTGTGTGTGTGTATGCATGTGTGTATATACCTCCAGGGTCTTTGTCAGGGTTGTACTCCAGGGCGTTGCTGCAGATGAGGTCGATATCGGAGAGGAAGTCCTTCACAGTAAGATACTTGTGAGTGTCGATTTTGGTCATCATGGTGGACAAGTCCATGGGCTGCCTAATGACCTCCAGGTAATCAGACACCTGCAAAAAATGAAATAAACCTCATTGAGATGGAGGTGAATAATCGTCTTACAATGAAATAATATGCATATTTTACACACACACACACACACACACACAGCGTTGTGTGTGTTTAAGTAGACCCAGAGCTGCATGCGCCTGCATTTCCTCATTAATTAATGACGGCATTATTGCCAAGCAGGCATCAGCAATAAGGGCTATAAAATCCCATCCTCCCATCCTCCCATCCCACAGCACTGCAGTGCCCCCCCCACCCCACCGCTCCACAGGAACACAGCTCAGCCACTGTGCGGCAGGGCGTGGCAGATCAGATGACCAAGATGGCCGCCCTTCTACAACCGGGTTCCTCCCGAGATTTCTTCCTATTGGGGAGTTTTTTCTTGCTACCATTTGAGGGTTTTTCTCCCCACTGGGGAGTTTTTTGGGGGCTGTTTGGGGGGGTTGTCTGTGGGCTCAGGCCTGGGGGGTTAGCTCTGCTCCTGCCGCTCAGTATGAAGCGCTGCTGGGATAAACGCGCTCCGGTCCGCACGCGGGCGGTGAGGGGGGGCGGGGGGGGGGGGGGGGAAGGGGGGGGGCGCTCACCTCCTCGATGTCCACGGGCTTGCTGAAGATGCTGAAGCGCTTGTCGGTGGCGAGGCGCTTGGTGACGTCCCTGAGAAAGAGGCGGAGCTCCCTCAGCGTGTTCTCCTCCTGCTCCTCCAGGCGCCGCCGCTCCTCCGAGGAGAGCCGCCGCGGCCCGGGGTCCTCCGCCGGGGCCAGCACCTCCAGGAGCGCCCGGCGCGCTGGGGGAGGAGCCGGGGTTAGACACGCCCACGGACATGCCCACACTACCAGACACGCCCACACAACCACACACACCCACACAACCAGACACACCCACATTACCACACACGCCCACGGACAAGCCCACAGACACACCCACACTATCACACACGCCCACATAACCACACACGCGCAAAGACACGCCCACATAACCACATACAAACACAAGCACACCCAGACACGCCCAAATAATAATAATAATAATCACAGACCCCCCCAATGAGCAGGAAAAACAAAATCATGTACTTAAGCACACAAGCACACCCAGACACGCCCACATAATAATAATAATAATCACAGACCCCCCCAATGAGCAGGAAAAACAAAATCATGTACTTAAGCACACAAACCACTCTCACACTCTCACACTCGCACACTCGCACACTCGCACACTCGCATAATCTCATACACACAGGGACAAGAGGCCAGGCTAAGGACACTGGCGGGAGAGGCGGCTCTGTTGGCAGCTCCATTACGATCGCGGCGCTACAGCACAGAGACGCTAGCAAGGATCAGCAGTCATAGGCGCGGCTAATTTCAGCGCTAACGATAACTAGGCTAATTTCAGCGCTAACGATAACGAGGCTAATATCAGCGCTAACGATAATGAGGCTAATTTCAGCGCTAACGATAACGAGGCTAATATCAGCGCTAACGATAACGAGGCTAATATCAGCGCTAACGATAACGAGGCTAATATCAGCGCTAACAATAACGAGGCTAATTTCAGTGCTAACGATAACGAGGCTAATATCAGCGCTAACGATAACGAGGCTAATTTCAGCGCTAACGATAACGAGGCTAATTCGGCGGCGCGGCGCGAGCCCTTTGATAGCGCCCCGTCTCGGGGACCCCCGGACCGCTGACTGATGGAACCCGCTGCTTTATTCGGGGGGGGACCCCCCGTGGAGGCGGGAGCGGGGCACCCCCCGTCCCGTCTCAACAGGGGTGCGCGCCGGATTTCCATTTGAAAGCGCCGAGCCGTCAGGTATCCTGGGGACACCCCCGAACGCGTCGGGGCTAATTGACCGCATCAATCGCATGGGGGGGGGGGGGGGCAGGGCACCCCCACTCCCCAAACTGCCATCTTAAGTTTCCTGAGCTCTTCATTTGACAGTCTTCCTAAATAATAGAAGTCTTTTCCCCAAATCCTCGTTCAGCATACAGGGACAGAAAAGGCCCCATTGTGTCCTGTTTAGCAGTGAATGCTCCACTGTCCCAGGCCTCCTCCACCCCTGCCCCAAATCGCACGGGGGCGGTGTATCTGCCCTGTGCTGAGGAGTGAAACAGGGAGAAGAACTCTGAGGCTCAGCGCGGGTCCACAGGGACGTTCTAAACCCGGTTCAGCGGCCTCTCCACCGCGCGGAATTCCCGCTAACAGGCCAAACCCCGCTAACAGGCCAAACCCCGCTAACAGGCCAAACCCCGCTAACAGGCCAAACCCCGCTAACAGGCCAAACCCCGCTAACAGGTCAAAAGGTCAGAAAAGCACAAATGACATTTTCTTCCAACTTTGAGTTCCCTACTCAAATCGGGTTTATATTTTAAACGGAAGAACGGTATAACTTTCAGAGGGCAACGGAGCGGCTTCTGAGAGGCGAGCGTAAATTTTGGGAAGCTCAGTGTTTTGTCTGCAGAGGCACACGCTGCACTCCCTCTGCAGTGACGGATGGCGTTTGGTCGGGGAATTAATCCCCAAAGCGATGCCCTGTCCTGTGTGTCAGCCCTGGCAGCGCATCGATACGGCAGAGCTTCATGTTCCAGCGACGGCGGGCCGGTGAGCTTCCCCGGCCTCCAGGGACGTCGCAAAACTTCCCCTGACCTCCCCGCGACTTCCAAAAGGATCAAAACATGTTTGAGCATTTTTTTTATTTTATTTTTTTCCACTAGGACATCGGGAACCTTGAAATGAAGTCCGCAGACAAACTTCAATTCTTTGGCGAAGTCGCTTTAGTGGAACCCGCAGGCGGAACTGAGGGAGGCCGGCTGCGTGATTGGCAGGTGTCAAAGCCGCGTCTGTCTGTTCTGATCGGCGTTGAGGACGAGAAGACGAGAGGACAGGCGGACGGGCCGGGGGGGGGGGGGAGGGAGGTGCAGGCGTGGGGCCGCGGGGGGTGAGCAGGCGTGCGGTCCGGCGCGTTTGACCTGCGAGGGTGACCTCGAGCACCACCGGAAAGGGGGGGGGGGTAGGAGGGGGTTGTTTGTGTGAGAAACATCATTCGGTCGAGCCAGCTAATTCACCCTGCTAACAGCCCACACACCTCCCCTCTAACAGAGCTGGGCTGGGGGATCCATACTGGCAGGGGGGGGGGGGTGGGGGGGGGGGTGGATGGCGGGGTGAGACAGCAGAGGGCAGGCTGGGAAGGCAGGAGGGCCGTGTGAGATTCTGATGCACAGTGGAGATGAAACACAGCAGAAAATTACACACACACTCTGTCTATCTTACACACACACACACACACACATCCCTAAAAATAAACTCAGGTGTAAATAAGCTCAGGTATAAATGAACAGGTGTAAATAAGCTCAGGTGTAAATGAACTCACCTGTTCTGCTGCGGGTGGGAGGAGCCCTGGCCGCCTCCACCAGGAGGAGCTCTCTGAAGAACCTGCGCCGGTCCTCCTCATCAGGCCTCTGCAGGTTCACCACCTCCTCATACCTGCTCCTGAAGAGCCCTCTCACCTGTAACACACACACACACACCTCATCATACCTGTCCTGAAGATCCCTCTCACCTGCATAACACACACACACACACACCTCATCATACCTGCTCCTGAAGATCCCTCTCACCTGCATAACACACACACACAAACCTCATCATACCTGCTCCTGAAGATCCTTCTCACCTGTAACACACACACACACCTCATCATACCTGCTCCTGAAGATCCTTCTCACCTGTAACACACACACACACACCTCATCATACCTGCTCCTGAAGAGCCCTCTCACCTGTAACACACACACACCTCATCATACCTGCTCCTGAAGATCCCTCTCACCTGTAACACACACACACACACACCTCCTCATACCTGCTCCTGAAGAGCCCTCTCACCTGTAACACACACACACACACCTCCTCATACCTGCTCCTGAAGAGCCCTCTCACCTGTAACACACACACACACACACATCTCCTCATACCTGCTCCTGAAGATCCCTCTCACCTGTAACACACACACACACACCTCCTCATACCTGCTCCTGAAGATCCCTCTCACCTGTAACACACACACACACACCTCCTCATACCTGCTCCTGAAGATCCCTCTCACCTGTAACACACACACACACACCTCCTCATACCTGCTCCTGAAGAGCCCTCTCACCTGTAACACACACACACACACACCTCATCATACCTGCTCCTGAAGAGCCCTCTCACCTGCAACACACACACACACACACCTCATACCTGCTCCTGAAGAGCCCTCTCACCTGTAACACACACACACCTCATCATACCTGCTCCTGAAGAGCCCTCTCACCTGTAACACACACACACCTCATCATACCTGCTCCTGAAGATCCCTCTCACCTGTAACACACACACACAAACCTCATCATACCTGCTCCTGAAGATCCCTCTCACCTGTAACACACACACACAAACCTCCTCATACCTGCTCCTGAAGAGCCCTCTCACCTGTAACACACACACACACACCTCCTCATACCTGCTCCTGAAGAGCCCTCTCACCTGTAACACACACACACACACACCTCATCATACCTGCTCCTGAAGAGCCCTCTCACCTGTAACACACACACACACACCTCATCATACCTGCTCCTGAAGAGCCCTCTCACCTGTAACACACACACACACACCTCATCATACCTGCTCCTGAAGAGCCCCCTCACCTGTAACACACACACACAAACCTCCTCATACCTGCTCCTGAAGAGCCCTCTCACCTGTAACACACACACACACACCTCATCATACCTGCTCCTAAAGATCCCTCTCACCTGCGTAACACACACACACACACACACCTCCTCATACCTGCTCCTGAAGAGCCCTCTCACCTGTAACACACACACACCTCATCATACCTGCTCCTGAAGATCCCTCTCACCTGTAACACACACACACACCTCATCATACCTGCTCCTGAAGATCCCTCTCACCTGCGTAACACACACACACACACACACCTCATCATACCTGCTCCTGAAGAGCCCTCTCACCTGTAACACACACACACCTCATCATACCTGCTCCTGAAGATCCCTCTCACCTGCGTAACACACACACACACACACACCTCATCATACCTGCTCCTGAAGATCCCTCTCACCTGTAACACACACACACACACACCTCCTCATACCTGCTCCTGAAGATCCCTCTCACCTGTAACACACACACACACACCTCCTCATACCTGCTCCTGAAGATCCCTCTCACCTGTAACACACACACACACCTCATCATACCTGCTCCTGAAGATCCCTCTCTCTCTCTCTATCTCACTCTCTCTCTGTGCGTGTGTGTGTGCAACTCTAAACCAGGAAGCAGACAGCAGGAGGTATTTTCAGTCTGGCTCAAGGCTGAAATCCCTGTACAGGGGGGTCTATCACACCCTTTCACAGCACCTTCAGACAGAGGTCAAAGGTCAGGTGTCAGCATGACTCTCCCACAGACGCCCCGAACGGCTCAAAGTAAAAGATGTCATTACCCAAACACACACCAGACAGCAGCGCTCACTCCCAATGCCCCCGACCCCCCCTGCTACAAACACCGTTTCAGAGTGACCCCCATTACCCCCGCCCCCATCCCCACCCCCCACGGACCCCCTGGAACACCAGGTAGGATGTTCCGGAGGTTCGGGGACCTGCAGCCAGGTAGAACATTCCGGAGATCACGCGTGCACACAGCGCTCACACAACGCTCACACAGCGCTCACACAGCGCTCGCACAGCGCTCGCACAACGCTCGCACAGCGCTCACACAACGCTCACACAACGCTCACACAGCGCTCACTCAACGCTCACACAACGCTCACACAGCGCTCAGGCAACGCTCAGGCAACGCTCAGGCAACGCTCAGGCAACGCTCACACAGCGCTCACACAGCGCTCACACAGCGCTCACACGGCGCTCACACGGCGCTCACACGGCGCTCACACGGCGCTCACACGGCGCTCACACAGCGCTCACACAGCGCTCAGGCAACGCTCAGGCAACGCTCACACAGCGCTCACACGGACGCATCGCACGCCAGGAGGACGCAGCGTTTTGTTTTCGGGGCTGTTTTGCTCCCCACTTCGCAACCACTTTCTTCCTCTGGTTCTCCTACGGAGGAACACCTGCTGCACCAGCAATCTACCTGCCTCAGCGTGCTGTCTGTCTGTGTGTGCGTGAGAGAAAGAGAGTGTGTGTGTGTGTGTGTGTGTGGGTTTACTTCAGTCAATAAAAAAGGCTTTTATGTTGTCAGAAACACAGAACAAAAAGCCACTAATTAACAAGCAAAATCAATTTATCAAGATGAAAATGGAAAAATAAAAAATATAGTTTTTTTTTTTTTTTTTTTTAAACGGTGAGAAAAACAAGCTTAAAAAAACGGCTTTCATGCGGTGCCATCTCTCTTAATGTGGACTGGGGCTGAAAAGCAGTCCCTTTCCTCAGACTACAGCAGACAGACATGAAGAGAGTCGTTTCCACAGAAGTGAGCTCAAAGCGGACCTGGGGACACATCTGTGTGCAGCGGGAGTCCAGGTGTGAGCTCACACAGGTGAGGACGTGTGCGTGATGTGGTTCAGGACTCGGGGGGGGGGGGGCTAGCGGTTTTTGGCAGGGGTATCAGTGTACCCGCAGCCTTCCCTTCCAGAACCAAAGGCCCAGCTTCAGTCAGACAGGAAGATGAACACATACAGTCTCGTAGGGGTGGGGGTGGAACAGTTATCCCCGTTCATCCAGTAAGTTCTGCTCCATCAAACCAGGAGAGCAACCAGTCCTACTGGAGAGCAACTCCATCAAACCAGGAGAGCAACCAATCCTACTGGAGAGCAACTCCATCAAACCAGGAGAGCAACCAGTCCAACTGGAGAGCAACTCCATCAAACCAGGAGAGCAACTCCATCAAACCAGGAGAGCAACCAATCCTACTGGAGAGCAACCAAGGAAGTAAATCAACAAGAAAACACGATTAAACATCATTTTCTGAGGAGTAATCGGGTGATATACACATGTACGGCCTCTGTGCTGCTCTGGAGTCAGCTGAAGTGTGTTTGCTTGCTTCAGATCCATAAACCCCCAAGTGTTTCAATACCAGCCACTATAAAGCTGACAGGAACTCCTAATCTAAATCGTCCTACATCCCACACAAAAACTGTCTGGACCCATTAAAAAAACATGAAACTGAAGGAAAAACAACACGAAAATCCCAGGAAAGTGAACTATGCTTTTGAAAGGTGTCTGACAGACTGAAGTTCTAACAGGGTTTGTTTAGTGCAGGAAGCCGGTGTGAAATGAGGAATAATCTCTCGCTCTTTATGAGCACAGCCATCCGTCCCCATTTCCTTTAACTCCACGGCTGAAGTTTTAAAGAAATCTGGCTGTTATTGCGAGTGCGAGAATGACATTGCAGACGTGCTTAAAGGTGAAGTTTCTGAAAAGAAGCACCCTGAAAAAGTTTGATGTGGTAGGCGCGTTAAAAGGTGAAGTTCCTGAGAGAGAAACAAATAAAGGTGTGCTCTCCCTGCCCAGTAGGGGGCGACGGGTTCGATGCGGCAGACGCGTTTAAAAAAAGTTTCAGAGAAAGGGAAACGTCAGCGTAGTGCCGGGCGGGACGGAAGGGGCTTTGTGTTTTCGGAGGTTCAGACGCTGAAAGGTGAAGTTGAGAAACACAGGAGAGAGAGAGCGGTGGAGTAGAACGGGGCGAGTGAGCCGCGAGGGCTGATGGGAGAGCGCTGGAGTAGAACGGAACGTAGAGCGCCGTGGGGGCTGATGGGAGATTGTTTTTCCTGTCTGCGGGGCACTGGGGCGGATCTCTGCTGCGTTTGGGACGCAGCCAATCACACGGACTCACACAGCCCCCATGCTGAAACTGTCTGACAGGGAGACTGAGGTCACCCCCCCCCCACCTCGTCTTCCTTCCCTTGGCTCTCTGGCCGGGGTCGGTACCGGGCAGCTACAGGGTGAGTGACAGCTGTCATGGCAACGTGACGGGCGGTAGCAGAGGGCCCTCGCCGTAAGCGTGCCGGTGGCGTTCCGCGGGGGGGGGGTTGGGGGGGGGCACACAGAGGGTTCATCGCGGAGGTCTGATCCCACAACATAACAGCTGCCTTTCAGCATGCAGCACAACTACCCCCCCCCGACCAGTCTGACAACACCATCATCCCTCCCCCACCCGTCAGAAAAACCCGCCATCTCTCCCCCCCCACCCATCTGCGAAACCCGCCATCTCTCTCAACCAATCAGAACCCCATATCCACAGTGCTGCTCTAAACTACTGATTGCAAAGCACCCGCCCCCCCCCTTTAGCCCAAATCAGCGCAGCGTGGGCTCGTCCCATTCTGAAGGACATCTTAAAGATGTAAGTAATGCAGCTCGTTTCTGCACTCCCTAATTAAACAGGAGACGAGACGGCGATGATGAACCAAGCTTCTGAAAAGAACTTCCTGCTGAGAGACTTCCTGCCCGCCAGAGAGCGCCGCGCTGAATGAGTAACGAGGCTATCCAGCCGGTGCGTGCCATTGGCCGAGAGCAGCCACAGTTTCATTTTTCCCGGCATCCGATTGGTCGAGAGCGGCCACAAATCTCCACCTCCTTCCTCAGTGTCCACCCCCATCTCAGGCTACACGACATCACACACACACACACACACACACACACACACACACACACACAGACACACACACACGCACAGACAGAGGAAAGCTCCTCCTGTGGTCTACAGCACCTCATAAACAAACACAAACACACACACACACACACACACACACACACACACACACACACACACACACACAGACACACACACACGCACAGACAGAGGAAAGCTCCTCCTGTGGTCTACAGCACCTCATAAACAAACACAAACACACACACACACACACAAACACACACAAACACAAACACACACACACACACACACACAGTGCACATAAACCAGTTACACACAAACACGCCCGACACACAATAAAAAGACATGCTAAAGGCTAAGCTCAACATAAGCTGCTGAACCTTCGCAGGCAGGGGCACTTGTAGTGTTTTTAAACTGGTTATAAATCATCTGTGGAAATAAAACCAAGTCTCTCTCCGGAGAAGCGTTTTAAATCTGGAGCTCCGTGCTCACGGCAAGCGTTTTAAACCTGCCCGTGCGCTCACACACACGCAAACGGCTTCATCAGCGATGGCGTTCACACTCCCCCCCGAACCCTGGGGGGAGGGGGGGGGGCACGGGGGAGGGGACTTCCTGTTCCTCATTCTCACATCCCACCTGCCCCCAAAAAGGACCCACCTGCTCTCCCAAACGTCCAACTGACCCTACAAACACCCACCTACCCGTACAAACACCCACCTGCCCCTACAAACACGGGCTCTAATCAAACAGGCCTTCCTTGAATCCGGTCAAAACCATATCCTCCTGTCTCCATCCCTCCCTTTCTCTATCTGACCCTCTCACCATCTCTTAATTAATTTCTCCCTCCCCTTATCTCCCCTCAAACTCCCCCCCCCCGCTAAAACTCCCTCCATCAGAGTGTGTGTGTCTGACTGTGAGAACAGCGGGAGTTCATCCATAATTACTCAGCATGAGAAAACACCACAGCAGCAGCAGCCCCCCCCCACCACCACCAGCCCCTCCCCCATCACCCCCACCACCACCACCACCCCCCCACCACCACCAGCCCCTCCCCCATCACCCCCACCACCACCACCCCCCCCCCATCCCCCCACAACCCTCTCAGAGAGACAGGGTGGGAAAGTGTCAGACGTGTGCGTGTGTGAGAGAGAGAGAGAGAGAGAGTGTATGTGTGGGTGTGTGTGGGTGTGTGTGTGTGTGTGTGTGTGTTAAATGTTAATGAACAGACACCTCCGGTAGCCCCCACCTCCCCCGACTCCCCCCCCCCCCCCCCCAGCAGGCCATTGATCAACGGGCTCAGCAGCAGCCAGCAGCCCCCTGCAATGCATCATGGGTAGGACAGGCGCGGGAGCGTTTGATCGGGTGTCCCGGGGTAAAGCCTGACACCAGAGCTCCACAGAGTAATTACTGCCGTCCTGGGGGGGGCGGAGGGGGGGTTCCGGTGACAGACCCTGTTAAGGCACCGCCCTATTCTGGGGGGGGAATGAGAGTGTAGAAAATGTGTGTGTGCATGTGTGAGAGCGAGCGAGAGAGAGAGAGAACAAGGATATGGAGAGAGGGGTGGGGTGGGGGACTTGCTAGAGAGCAGAGGTGCGCACACACACACACACACACAGACACACACACAGCCTTTCCACAGTGAGAGAGACATGCTGAGATAATCTCAGTGACACCTGGCTGCCCAGATGTGCTAACCTAAATGATAAACCAATCGCAGCACAGCCTGCAGCTGCTAAACCAATCACAGCACAGCCTGCAGCTGCTAAACCAATCACAGCACAGCCAGCGGCTGCTAAACCAATCACAGCGCAGCCTGGCAGCTGCTAAACCAATCACAGCGCAGCCTGGCAGCAGTACAGGTGGGGGAGCAGAGGGCTCACCTCCTCGGGCAGCTGCAGGTAGGGGGTCTCGGAGGTGGCGAGGATGAGGATGGGGGTGAAGGAGGGCAGGTCCTGCAGTAAGGTGAGGAAGGTGCTCCTGAGCGTGTCGCTGACCGCCTCCCACCACTCGCTGATGTGCGGCAGGTACACCACGCTGGGCACGGTCCGCCGGGCCTCCCGGAACACCTGAGAGAGAGAGAGAGTGCGCCTGTTACACCTGCTCATACCTGTCACATTACAGACACCTGTTACACCTGTTTATACCTGACACATTACAGACACCTGTTACACCTGTTTATACCTGACACATTACAGACACCTGTTACACACGTTACACCTGTTTATACCTGACACATTACAAACACACCTGTGCGTATGAGAGAGCGTACCTGTGCGTGTGTGTACACGTACCTGTGTGTGTGCATGTGTGAGTGTATGTGTGTGCATAAGTGTGTGTATGTGTGTGTGTGTGTGTGTGTGTGTGTGTGTGTATGTGTGTGTGTGTGTGTGTGTGTGTGTGTGTGTGTGTGTGTGTGTATGTGTGTGTGTGTGTGTGTGTGTGTGTACCTGTGCGCAGGACTCCTCGGGGGTCCTGGTGCAGGTGGAGCAGAGGGTGGGCAGGTCCAGTCTGTGTGTGTGTGTGTGTGTGTGTGTGTATGTGTGTGTGTGTGTGTGTGTGTGTGTGTGTGTGTATGTATGTGTGTGTGTGTGTGAGTGTGTGTGTGTGTGTGTGTGTGTGTGTGTGTGTGTGTACCTGTGCGCAGGACTCCTCGGGGGTCCTGGTGCAGGTGGAGCAGAGGGTGGGCAGGTCCAGGCGGTGTGTGTGTGTGTGTGTGTGTGTGTGTGTGTGTGTGTGTGTGTGTGTGTGTGTGTGTGTGTGTGTGTGTGTATGTGTGTGTGTGTGTGTGTGTGTGTACCTGTGCGCAGGACTCCTCGGGGGTCCTGGTGCAGGTGGAGCAGAGGGTGGGCAGGTCCAGGCGGTGCACACAGAACTTCTCCAGGTGATGCAGCACGGCGGGGGCCAGGTGAGAGCTCTGCCCCGAGCCCGGCTCGCCCGCCAACAGCAGCCGCGGCCGGAACGAGGAGGGCTGCCGGCACGCCGAGCTGCGGGGGGACACGCCCGGTTACGCCCGGTTACACCCGGTTACGCCCTGCATTACGCTCTTAAACCCTGAGCACACCGACCAGCGACACTGAAAATTCTACCTGCAGAAATTGCAGTCAAATTGGTTTTCCCTGAAATATGGCCTGTCATTCCCAAATCCCCCACAGGGTGGCAGCAGAGGTACATATTTGGATTTGGAGACACAGAGTTTGGACCCTGACTGATCCTTTCTCTCAGCATCAGTGTTGTTTGAGTAACACTCACAGTGTGAAATGCAGTGTCAGTGTTGTTTGAGTAACACTCACAGTGTGAAATGCAGGAAGGGCTTGCTTGCAGTGTCGGTGGCGTGTTTCTTGGGGGACCCTGATTGGATGTGATCGTAGATGGAGGGGGCGGAGCTATCCTCATCGTCACTGTACAGCAAGTCCTCCAAAAGCTGATTGTCTCCATCTGAAACAACCACACAAACATTCTGAAAACGTTCATACAACGTTAACCTCTCAGTTCAGTACAGTATTACCCTTTCAGCACAAACGTTAATGGCTACCGCTCAATACATCTATTTCCCTGCGTTCAGACAAAAGCAGCATATAAATGAGCTACATTTTATGTATGTAATATATAAATACATAATGAACTTTCATTAAGGACTGCCCTATTAGAGAGAGAGAGAGAGACATAGGAAGAGCAAGAGAGTGAGAAAGAGAGAGAGAGAGAGTGAGAGAGAGAGACAGAGAGAGAGACAGAGTGAGAGAGAGAGAGAGCGATAGAGAGAGAGAGAGGGAGAGATAGAGAGAGAGAGAGAGAGAGAGGGAGAGAGAGATAGAGAGAGAGAGAGAGAGAGAGAGTGAGAGAGAGAGACAGAGTGAGAGAGAGAGAGAGAGAGAGAGAGAGAGAGCGATAGAGAGAGAGAGAGGGAGAGATAGAGAGAGAGAGAGAGAGCGATAGAGAGAGCGGGAGAGCGATAGAGAGAGAGAGAGGGAGCCGCGCGGCGTGGCGGTGCGTACCGTCCCGGGCGTCGGCGTGCGAGAGCTCTGCGTGGGGGAAGACTCTGAGCAGGCGGACCTGCACCTGCGCCAGCATGCGCTCCAGCAGGGGGCGCACCTGGGGCGCCAGGGCGTGGCCGGGGGGCAGCAGGGCGCGCTGCGAGGCGGGCAGCACGCGCCGCATGGCGTGCTGGAAGTCCTGCGGCCGCAGCACGATGGACTCCACGTCCAGACGCAGCTTCCGGCTGCTTCCGTAGATCTGCGGGTAGCGCCGCCGCAGCGCCACCAGCGCCGCCTCCGTGCAAAGTGCTTTGATATCGGCGCCGCAGTAACCTAGGCGACCGCGCGGGGGCGGGGGCGGGGCGGGGGGCGGGGGGCGGGGGGCGGGCGCAGACCGCAGCATCGTTAGAAAATACATTCATAAACAAACATCCAACAGTACTGCCTAAAGAGAAATGACACCTTTCTAATTAACTAATTAATCAATCACCTAATTAATCAATTAAGAGACACCCAACAGCAGCTGAACCTTGAGCTGAAATGTATGACCCTTCTAATGAACTAATGCCCATGCCACCGTAACAGACACTAGTGTCGAACAGTAAATACTCCTCCCCGTTTGCTAAGTCGCCCTGCATTACATTCCATTCCAGTTTAAGATCAAGGTTAAGGCTGAAACGTCAAAAGGACAGAATGTGTGTGTGTGTGTGTGGGGTCCCCCAAATTCTCACCGACGCATTTCTCCGCCAGCTCCCCCAAAAAGGGCTCGGCCAGGCGGGGGTTCCACTCGCGCGTGTGGATCTGCAGAATGTGCTTTCTGGCCTGGGGGGGGGCAGAGAGACACCGTTAGAGAGGAGGGGGGGTCACCTGGTCTGTAGTTGAGACTGGCAGCTCAGCTGAGATGGGGGGGCTCAGGTGAGATGGGAGGTTCAGATGAAATGGGAGGGGCTCCGGTGGGACGGGGGGGGGCTCAGGTGAGACTGGGGGGGGGCTCAGGTGAGACTGGGGGGGGGCTCAGGTGAGACTGGGGGGGGGGCTCAGGTGAAATGGGAGGTTCAGATGAAATGGGAGGGGCTCAGGTGAGATGCGGGGGGCTCAGGTGAGATGGGAGGTTCAGATGAAATGGGAGGGGCTCAGGTGAGATGGGGGGGGGGGTCTCAGGTGAGTTCCAGGGGGGGGGCTCACCTTCTTGTCCGGCAGGTTGAAGAGAAACTCCCTGTCGAATCGGCCGGGTCTCCTGAGGGCGGGGTCGATCGAGTCGATTCTGTTTGTAGCACCGATGACCACGATCTCCCCCCTGCTGTCCAGCCCGTCCATCAGAGCCAGCAGCGTGGAGACTATAGAGCTGGGGAGGGACACACGGACAGAGAGTCAGACAGACAGACTCATAAACAGACTGTCAGCGCAGACTGCAGGGTGACTGCGCAGCTCAGCTGGGGGACTGCAGTGTGACTGAGCAGCTCAGCTGGGGGACTGCAGAGTGACTGCGCAGCTCAGCTGGGGGACTGCAGAGTGACTGCGCAGCTCAGGATTTAAAAGGATAACTTCTGATAAAACTAATAAACAATTTTAGACCGTTTAATTTCACAGCAGCTTCAATAACTCAAAAACAGCACTAATTTTTTTCAGTTTGTCCGTATCTAAGGGCCACTTGTCAACATTACTCCAGTGAATCCCAGGGAAACAGCAACAGGCTTCAGACTCATTAATAAAAGATCTCCTCCCGCAGTGCTCTCTACCACACGCCACTACAGCACGCTATCGGCACACAGCTGCCATCCCCTCGGCCACCAGCAGGGGGAGCCGCGGTTACGCTTCTGTGGAGGGAGACTGCTGGAGCCTTACTGAACCGTGAGTGAGGGTGGGGAGTTCTGCAGCGGTTAGCGTGCGTAGCCACACGCCACACGAGCGGTTTACAAACACCCGGGATCGGATGAGGCAGCAGAGAGAATGGGGGGGTCCTTTCATTTCATTTCAGTGGGTTACCTGTGAATCTGATCCTGCCTGCTGGACCGAACGGGCGCCAGGCCGTCAATCTCATCGAAGAAGATGATGGACGGCCTCATCAGGTACGCCTGCAGAGAAGCACACCTGTGATTACACCTGCACACACCTGTACACACCTGTACTTACACCCGTACACACCTGCACACACCTGTACACACCTGTGATTATGCCTGCACACACCTGTACACACCTGTGATTACACCTGCACACACACCTGTACACACCTGTGATTACACCTGCACACACCTGTACACACCTACACACACCTCTATGTTTCCTTATACTTTCATACTGACTGCGAACAGCCGATTCATGCCGAATGAACAGGCCTGTGACAGCGTGACAGGGGAAGGTGGGGCTAATGGAGACCGGGTCACTCCCATGATGCACCTGTACAGTCGTGCTCCCCGTCACGGCGAGCTCACCTGATCAAAGAGGAGGCGGAGCTGCCGCTCCGATTCGCCGACCCACTTGCTGAGACAGTCGGCGCCCTTCCGCATGAAGAAGGACACCTTGCGGTCGCCCTGGCTACACTCGTTAGCCAGCGCTCGCGCAACCAGCGTCTTCCCTGTGCCGGGGGGGGCCGTAGAACAGGCAGCCTCTACAGAGAACACGCGTGTTACATACAGCCTCTACAGAGAAACAGGCATGTTACATACACTCTCTACAGAGAACACGCGTGTTACATACACTCTCTACAGAGAACACGCGTGTTACATACAGCCTCTACAGAGAAACAGGCATGTTACATACAGCCTCTACAGAGAACACGCATGTTACATACAGCCTCTACAGAGAAACAGGCATGTTACATACACTCTCTACAGAGAAACAGGCATGTTACATACAGCCCCAACAGAGAAACAGGCGTGTTACATACAGCTTCTACAGAGAAACACGCATGTTACATACACTCTCTACAGAGAACACGCATGTTACATACACTCTCTACAGAGAACACGCATGTTACATACAGCCTCTACAGAGAACACGCGTGTTACATACACTCTCTACAGAGAACACGCATGTTACATACACTCTCTACAGAGAACACGCATGTTACATACAGCCTCTACAGAGAACACGCGTGTTACATACAGCTTCTACAGAGAAACACGCATGTTACATACACTCTCTACAGAGAACACGCATGTTACATACACTCTCTACAGAGAACACGCATGTTACATACAGCCTCTACAGAGAACACGCGTGTTACATACACTCTCTACAGAGAACACGCATGTTACATACACTCTCTACAGAGAACACGCATGTTACATACAGCCCCTACAGAGAAACACGCATGTTACATACAGCCCCTACAGAGAAACACGCATGTTACATACACTCTCTACAGAGAACACGCATGTTACATACAGCCCCTACAGAGAAACACGCATGTTACATACAGCCCCTACAGAGAAACACGCATGTTACATACACTCTCTACAGAGAACAGGCGTGTTACATACACTCTCTACAGAGAAACACGCATGTTACATACAGCCTCTACAGAGAAACACGCATGTTACATACAGCCCCTACAGAGAACACGCATGTTACATACAGCCTCTACAGAGAACACGCGTGTTACATACACTCTCTACAGAGAACAGGCGTGTTACATACACTCTCTACAGAGAAACACGCATGTTACATACAGCCTCTACAGAGAAACACGCATGTTACATACAGCCCCTACAGAGAACACGCATGTTACATACAGCCTCTACAGAGAACACGCATGTTACATACAGCCCCTACAGAACACGCGTGTTACATACAGCCTCTACAGAGAACACGCATGTTACATACAGCCTCTACAGAGAACACGCATGTTACTTACAGCCTCTACAGAGAAACACGCATGTTACATACAGCCTCTACAGAGAACACGCATGTTACATACACTGTCTACAGAGAAACAGGCGTGTTACATACAGCCCCTACAGAGAACACGCGTGTTACATACACTCTCCACAGACAGTCGTGTGTGTTACGTGCTCTCTAGCGCCTCACCTTGGTGGCTGTATTTTAAACTTCTCAAAGACTTCTGGGTACAGGAGGGGAAAGACCACCATCTCCTTCAGGGCCTGGATGTGTGTACCCAGCCCCCCAACGCTGTCGAACCGCACCTGGGACAGAGAGATGGGGGTCACACCAACGCCAAAATGCACCATATCTCACCAAATAACACAACCGAACACGTCACTGAATCCCATTCACGCAGCATCTTCTGCAGCTGCTAGGACACAGTCTGAACGCTCATACATGCAGCTCACAGCTTTGAACAGGATACTAACGGGACATGAGTTTTTGGGGAACTCACAGAGGTGTCCAGGTTCATGGGGTCCACGTCTGCCAAACTGGCCCCCACTTTCACACGGTCCCGAAGCACCCCACTCGCCAGGTCCTCCGGCCGCAGGTTCATGGGTAAGCACCTGAGCACACACAGGTGAGACACAGGTAACATACCTGAGCACACACAGGTGAGACACAGGTAACATACCTGAGCACACAGGTGAGACACAGGTAACATACCTGAGCACACACAGGTGCGACACAGGTAACATACCTGAGCACACACAGGTGCAACACAGGTAACATACCTGAGCACACACAGGTGAGACACCTGAGCAACTAAATACACAGGTAACACACCTGAACACACACAGCTAACACACCTGAACACACAGGTGAGACACCTGTGCAATGAAACACACAGGTGAGACACCTGAATACACACAGGTAACACCCCATGGCACACAGGTAACACGCGAAGCGGGTCTGGATCTAACAGCCTACCGGTTTCGCGCGCGGGTCATGCTCTTGCTTTTCCTTCGCTCAAACCGCTCCTCGTCAGAGGAAGACGTCGTGTCGCTGCTGTGGATGGCGTGCTTCTTTACCCTGCAGGACATCAAACAGACAGGGGGTCACACACACACACATATACATACACAGGGGATCACACACACGCAAACACATATACACACGCAAAAACATACACAGGGGATCACACACACACACACACACACATATACACACATATACACACACACACAGGCACACACACTCACACACACACACACACTCACACACTGACACACACACACATGCACATGCACATACACACACACACACACACATGCACACACACTCACACACACGAGGGAGCTGACCTGATGTGGCTCCTCCGGGCAGGGGACCGGTGTGTGTCAAACAGCGAGTTCTTGCTCTGCTTCCTGCTCACAGGCTCTGCAAGCAGGAGAGGGCAGAGTCAGAGACGCACGCGCTGGCGTGTACAGGTGCGAGGGCGTGGTCTGTACAGGTAGGTGTGAGGGCGTGGCATGTACACGTGTGAGGGTGTGGCTGGTACAGGTGTGAGCGTGTGGTCTGTACAGGTAGGTGAGGGGGCATGACATGTACAGGTGTGGGGGTGTGGTCTGTACAGGTAGGTGAGGGGACATGACATGTACAGGTGTGGTCTGTACAGGTAGGTGAGGGGGCATGACATGTACAGGTGTGGTCTGTACAGGTAGGTGAGGGGGCATGACACGTACAGGTGTGAGGGTGAGGCCTGTACAGGTAGGTGAGGGGGCGTGGCCTCTGCAGGGGCGTACCTATGGGTGGAGCTTCATATCGCTGCACAGTCTTGCGCTGCCGCAGGTTGTACGGCCGGTCGTTCTCCTCCCCCACTTCCTCCGCCTCGTCTCCTTCGTCTTCATCGTCTTCATCATCCTCCACTTCATCGTCATCATCCTCTTCCTCCTCCTCATGAGACTCTGAGACAGAGCAGGAATTAGGAGCACATTACCACAGCCATTCACTAACTCCTGCTGGGGTGGAGTGGGGGGGGGGGGTAGCCGGATACCTTCGGTGCCCTCCTCTTCCTCGCCCTCTCCTTTGCTCATCACCTTGTGGTGCGTCTGCATGCCGTACGCGTTCCGCCTCAGAGACTTCCGCCTCCTCTTCACCCGTGAGTACATGTCCATGTTCTCCTGCGACCGCCATTACACAACCGCCATTACACAGCCATTACACATTCATTACACAACCATTACACATCCATTACACAGCCAATACGCAACCATTACACATCCATTACACAACCATTACACATCCATTACACAGCCAATACGCAACCATTACACATCCATTACACAACCGCCATTACACAGCCATTACACAGCCAATACACAACCGCCATTACACAGCCATTACACAGCCAATACACATCCAGTACACAACCATTACACAGCCATTACGCAACCATTACACATCCATTACACAGCCAATACACAACCATTACAGCACCCTCACACAACCATTACACCACTTGCTCAAAACCATTACACCACTTGCGCAAAACCATTACACAACCATTACAAAGCCAATACACAACCATTACAGCACCCTCACACAACCATTACACAGCCATTGCAGCACTCTCACACAGCCCCTGGACAACCCTGGGGGAGTGGGGGGGGGGGGGGGACTCACGAGCTCGGTGTCGGTCCACATGCGCAGACGCTCCACCTCCCGGTTCTGTCGGATGCTGCTGATGTTATCCATCTCCTGCAGGACCGCCTCTGCCGTACTGCAACACACACACACACACACACACACAGACCAGGTTATTCAAACTGCAACACACACACACACACACATACACACAGCACGGGTTATTCAAACTGCAACACACACACACACACACAGACCAGGTTATTCAAACTGCAACACACACACACACAGACCAGGTTATTCAAACTGCAACACACACACACACACACACAGACCAGGTTATTCAAACTGCAACACACACACACACACACACAGACCAGGTTATTCAAACTGCAACACACACACACACACACACACACACAGACCGGGTTATTCAAACTGCAACACACACACACACACACAGACCAGGTTATTCAAACTGCAACACACACACACACACACACACACACACACACACACAGACCAGGTTATTCAAACTGCAACACACACACACACACACACACCCAGACCGGGTTATTCAAACCGCAACACACACACACACACACAGACCAGGTTATTCAAACTGCAACACACACACACACACACACGCACACAGGGTTTGTACTGCCTGTGGGTTTTAACTGAACATGAATTTCCTGAAAGTTCAGTTCAATGCAGATTAATTTTATGCTCCTGCGTAGGTGAAAACGAGGCTGCAGGTTTGATTCTCAGGTGAGGCACAGCCTTTACAGCATCAGCACTAAACCGCAGTTCAACCTCAGTCTGTACACACAGACAACGTTCAACACGTAAAGGGTGCAGTACCCTTTACAACCTGCTATGTCTCTCTGCCACAAAAGGGGGCGCTGGTTGTGTATAACTGTATGGGCCAACCCGTCTGTTTTTGGGGAACATAGCACACCTGTGGGAGGCCCAAGTAAGGAGATCCGAAGTGATGCTTTTCCTGTATAAGGACCTCATCTGAAGTTCCTGACTCTCTCGCTCTTGCTCTCCCCAATTTCCCAATTTTGCTTTACCCCTCCTGGGGAGCACACATCTCTAGCAGTTTGGCTGTGCTCCTAGGCCTTTTTGTTTTTTGTAACAATTTATTTATTTATTTTTTTTAAAATAAACATTTTATCTCCCCACAAACCAGGTGTCAGCTTCGCTAGGTTTACGGTGGCCGTGTGCAGCCGTAACACAACCCCGCGGCAACCCACGGACAGGCAGCGGTGTTTCCCAGTCCCTCGTCCAATCCGCTCGCACCGTGTCTCCAGCTCCTGCAGATCGCAAATCTGTCCGCCATCTGTTCCCTCCGAGCGGACGCCGCGGCGGGCTCCCGCCCACGTGACGGCGCAACGCGCGCGGGAGCGAGCCAGCAGCCCGCGGCCATCCGCTCACCATGGCAACGGAGCAGCCTCTGCCCATAATGCACTGGGAAACATGACGGCAGGGCCAGTGGGAATTCAGGGACGTGACCGGATCAGCGCACTTGCTTACTATTGAGTGTACTTGCTGAGTACACTGGATGAGAAAGTTGTAAAAGTAGGCAAAATTTTCTCTGAATGTAGTGTACTTAAAATCCGAGGATGATATACTTATTTTAACGAGCAGGTTGTGTTCACCTGTTCAGGGTCTGGTAATAACGCGTGTTATAACGGGCAGGTTGTGCTTACCTGTTCAGGGTATGATAGTAAGGTGTGTGCTTACCTGTTCAGGGTCAGATAATAAGGTGTGTTTTAAGGGTCTGATTATGCTTACCTGTACAGTCTCAGGTAATGACAGGTGTGCTTACCTGTTCACTAGCTGGTCAAACAGCCGGCTCTGGTTGAGGTGCTCGAACCGGCTCTTTCTGGAACGGCAGCTTCGCTTCAGCTCGACGTGCCCGTTCATCCGGGCGTGCTCTCCATCTGCGGCGTCCTCCTTCCGCTGGCCCTTACGAGCTGACATAAACCAATCAACCAATCAGCATCAAACCCAATCAACAATCAACCAATCAACACCAAACCCCATCAACAATCAACCAATCAGCATCAACCCCATCAACAATCAACTAATCAGCTCCAACCCCCATGAACAATCAAACAATCAGCATCAGACCAAATTAACACCAAGCCCAAATAACAATCAACCAATCAGCACTAAACCCAAATAACAATCAACCAATCAGCACCAAACCCAATCAACAATCAACGATACACATACATATGCAACAGATACAGCACAGCACTGACTGTTGCCTGGTGCACTCTCTGAAGCAGGAAACCCTGGACTCTTACACAGTCCGTAATATCATTCATGAGGGGGTAATAACCTACGACACATTTGATTCTGCAAGAGTAACGCTGTTAATAAAGTTTTACTGAGCATGAATTACTGCGACATTCTAACAGGTTACCAGACCCCCTTACATTCCAACTTCCCTTCCAACCGTCTCCAAACAAGTGAAATCATGGGTGATGATTTCTGCACTTGATGATTACTGCAGCAATTTCATGAGGTGACAGGTGGCCTCATAAATGCAAAGTGCCTAATAAATGTTGAGGAGTACTGTCAACAATAAAGTTTTTTTCCAGGAACAATAAAGTAGTTATTCAAGATTTTAGTCAACTGACACAGTGAGAGGAAAATGAAGTTCAACTTTAATTTAAAAAACAATAAATTTTAAAACTTACAGAGGCTTCCGTGTCCATTCTGCAGGGCCTCAGTGGATAACCTGCAACCAAGCGGTAAAGTTAGCGATCAACAATATACACACAATGTACAGACCACAAGCTACACTGTATGTGTCTGTATGTACAGACCACAATTTACACTGTATGTGTCTGTAAGTACAGACCACAATAAACACTGACCCCTTGACCCCTGAGGCCCCTCCCCCCTCCCCCCCCCCCTCCCCCCTCCCCCCCTCCCCCCCCCCCTCACCTGGTGTGGTGTGCGGGGATATTCCACGTGACCCTTTGACCTTTGACCTGAGGGCTGGGCGAGGTGTCGCTGGAGCTGGGCGTGGTGTGCCGGCGGGTGCGTTTCGAGGGGGGCGACAGCCGGGCGCTGCTGGAGCTGACATCACTTCCTGGGTCCTTCTGTAGGTGGCGCCAGATAGGAAAACCGTTCACAGCCTGTCTGGAGATACTTCACTCCCACATGTGCAGTGCAAAAAGAAATATTTATATATATCTATACACATACGCATGTGATTACTTTTTAGAGAAAATGAGTTTCCTTTAATTGAGGAAGGACGATTGTGTGTTTCAGACCTGTGTGTTGTACAGCAGCGCCTTAACGGGACGAGACACCCAGCAGCCCCTGGATAATGATGTCTGCAATGGGTCTGTACACTAGGATCTGATTGGTGAAAAATGCGACCAACCAGACCACAGACTCCCATTCCCCATTCCTTCAACTGCAGGCTACTTTCATGAACAATTCCAGAGTTTTCTCACGAGAAGTCCCGACCTTTCATTGGGCAGATAACTAATATGCATGCCAAGTAGCAAAAAAAAAAAAAAAAACATTGAGCAGATGGGTTTGATAAGATGCACTTTATTGAACCCTGTGGGGTAATTTGTCATCCACTTTAGACCTAGATCCTAGCTACTTAGAACCAGTGGGCAGCCACAGTGCAGCGCCCAGGGACCAGCCCCAGTTCCGAGGTCTGTGCCTTGGTCAAGGGCAATGTCAGGAGTGCCAGTACCTACTGGTGTGGGAGGAAACCGGAGTACCTGGAGGAAACCCACACGAATGCAGGGAGAACATGCAAACGCCTGGACTTGAGCCTCCTTCTTGCAGAGCTTAGCACTATTGGGTGCCACCATGCCGCCCATCCAAATGGCAAAATAATTGTTTAAGTACTTTAGTAAAAACAACTAGGCGTCGCTTTTCAGATAAGCAATGGGAAGCAGTTCTATTTGGGCATAATGGTACAACTTCAGCTATAGGTGGCACCGCTGCCCTCCCCTCTCTCTCTGAGCTCAAACCCGCGAGGTGGCAGAGCCAAAAGCTAAGCTTCTGGGTGGAAACTCTTTCAGCATTCCACGTCCGACCTGGCGAAGTTACACGCTCCGATATGCCCGTTCGCTACAGCGCGTTACCTACAAATTGAAAGCAGATGTCAAAGCTGTTCACAGGATGAATAATCTATATCACGCTGAACATGAGGTCTTTCTGAGAATTCAACCGAAGATCTTGCCTTCATGCAAGTTCAAACGATTCACAAAGTCGATAAAGGGGGGTACGCCAGGTACATCGAGCAGATTTTGATTTTTATTCCGACCTGTTCAGACAAACATTCTTTAAAATGCGGCAGCGTCCCATGCTACAAACCCGCTTGCTCAACTGAACATGCCGAGTTGTCAAGAACAAGACTTCAAAAAGCTTAATCGACCGGCTCTCTTTTAAAAAGACACCGGAGCGTGCTGCTGCACGAGGAATACTTAAACGGAGCGTATTTTCTCCGGAGACCTCGAGCGCAGCCGTGGCAGCGCGCGCGAGCCCACCTTGCGAAAAAGAACATTTGTCGTTCAGACGCGTTTCTTTGACCGTCTCGATGTCCATTTCACGGACGTCGATTTAGCAAAACAAGACGCATTTAACAATGGCCAAGAAAGGATAAATTAAGACTGTTAGTAAACGGGACCGTCTGAGGTCAATGCAGCCCCCTAAATCACCATATAGAACGAGGCAAACAAAAGAACAGCTCGATAAAGTTTGAGGCGCTCGAAACCTGTAGATATCACTCATGTAGTATTGTTATTGAGCCGCTTACGACTGTCATGCCCTGGCGTTGGGTTTATATTGCCGAGGGAACATTTGATTACAACGATATGGCGAAATCGTTCGAGCTCCCCCCCTCCCTTCTACATTTTATTGCAACAAAGACTAGAGAAAACAACACTACTGCCAACGTTGTCTGAGACGTAGAGACCGCCCACTCACGGTTAAAGGGGACAACAACCCATTGTGTTTGCCATTGAAAATGACCACAATGTGAGCACTTTAACAACTGCAACTAATAAAAAATATGTTACGTCATACATATGCTTAAACGTGTTTATTTGTAGACCATGCCATAACAATGAAACATGCCTTCAAGTTCGAATACCCTAAACTTAACGTTGCGCATCGAGCAAAACACGGTTGACCTTTCTCGTAACCTGCATTAAACTGCATGTTTTCACGTTTTTCTAGACCCAAAGAAAAGTTTACCGAGTTCAACTTTTCCCAAAATTAACGACACTGTCCGTTTCTAACCGCCAGGCGGGGCATTTCCCTCACTATCCATCTTTCCCTTCCCCCACCCCAACATTGGTTCCGTTTATTTATAGATAGCAGGCTACACGGACACCACGGCAAGAACTTGCCATAAACAAACTACTCAAGGCATATCTGCGTCCGCCTAGTGCTCGTCACTAGCCGTGCTGTGAGTGACAAAACCACCGGCCATTGATCCACACTCGAGCCGGTCAGGCACTGAGGCGAACAATCTGCCGGGCTAGCCGCCTAGCTTTGCTAGCTTTTTATTTCACACAAAGAGAACTTGGGGGACAGCGCTGAACACAAGACAAGCTATTGTGAAATAGACAGACTAGCGCGACACATCGCCGGACGGGCAGTGACAATTGCGCCCGGGCACGCCGCCTCACTCACGGCGAATTCAGCGGACAGTTGCAAACACTACCGGCACACACTCGCTAGCTGTACAACAAAAGACGCGCTGGCAAGAGGCAATATGCAGGCCAAACAAGACTGCTAGCTAGCAGCGCTTGAGAGAAGCCCGGTGTTCTTACATGGTGCTGTTCGTCTGAGCTGGG
The DNA here is from genome assembly GCF_013347855.1 of Anguilla anguilla. Classification (NCBI taxonomy): domain Eukaryota; kingdom Metazoa; phylum Chordata; class Actinopteri; order Anguilliformes; family Anguillidae; genus Anguilla; species Anguilla anguilla. Next base: position 59,984,728 of record NC_049206.1, on the reverse strand, counting down.
GTTGTTCTTGGCGGAAGATCTTGTCCTGGACGAGATGAAGAGGCCGCAGCTCTCGTGCTGGGAGCTTTTTCGGGTGTTCACCATGATTTTTCCACGTCGCGGCTCTTGTCAGTTATGTCTATCCGCTTGTTACACTGTCTCAGTGAGTGGAGTACTGAGGCGCCATTTCTCTTTCTCTCTCTCTTGCTCTCTCTCCCTCTGCTGTCTGTCAGCGGACACACTCCAGCGCTGAGCACTTCCGCTTTAAGCACGAGCGGTGATTCCCCCCGGCCGCACGCGACTCCTCGGTAGCAAAAACACTCCGATCTTGCAAAAGTGAAACTGGCGTATGATTTAAAAAATTATATATCAACGTTGTAAATAGCCAAATGTAAAACGGAACTAAATGTATACCAAGGCTCGCTTGCTGAACTGGACATCAAATCCTTTGGAGTGTCTGTTTTTCTAGCACTATTTCATTTGGAATAGTCAATCGTACCTAGAAACCAAACTGGATAGAACCGACATGTAATTTGTAATTAAATTCCAGCGTTTGCAGTTTATAAAGTGGTGGTTGCGTTGTTGTTGTTGATTAACGTTTCAAAGAAATAGCTCGTTTATCACTGCTGGTGGGAATGCGCATCTAGCGAGCTGTTGATGCATGAATAGACTCGAGCCGCAGTTGCATCACGTTAGGTCTCTCTTTGACTTAAAAATATACGTTATAAAAATCAACAGAAAGGCTTGTTTTTGTACGCTGTAACGTTAGCCGTTTAATAAGATGTCTAGGATTGGTTTTTACGAATATATAGGCTATTATACAACTAATTCTCCCGTGCGTATGGGACAGATGACAAGTGGTCCTTTTGACAGATGGGATCTTTTGCATTCGGAGCGAAAGCGTAGCCACGTGCGTGCCTCTCCGCGTTTGTTTTGGTTCGCCCTCGGGAGCAGAGCTGCTGAGTAAAACGGGGTGGGGGAAGTTATTAATGAATCCGTTTTATTGGGCGCCGTGATTTGACTCGTGTTCAGAGTTGAGGCGCGAAAAAAAAACTCCACAATTAATGGGTATTCGGAGATTTGTTTAATTCAAACGATCACAAGTTGAGATGTGTGGCGGGGAAAAACTTTTATTTGAGGTTGTTTTCGAGGTGTATTCTGTTTTCAATGTTGTATTCGTTAATGGCATTTATTAATGCTTCTGTTTACTTTAACTATTTATTATAACTTTATTGCATAAATATTTGTGTAAACTAGCATATTGGCACGTTTCCATTTTTTTTCTGTATTCTCCAATAATTTGAGTCTATTTAAAACAATCATCTTTACCTAATGATTACATTTCTGTACAGCTGGAAACTTTTTGTTAATTTTGTGTTTGTGTTTTTATGTTTTACAAAAACGACTGTAAAAAATGTAAATGCTACTTTTTCTAAATAAATATTGAAATTATAGAAGAGAGTGCAGTAAGGGGGGAATTTTTGTTTTCGTGCTTTAAACCAGCGAGAGCCATTGGTACAAAAAAGTTGCACATTATACGGAACATATAAAACGCTATTTATGGCTGTTCACTGAAATGGTGTGGAAGTTTTCCAGTACTGCTGTGCGCATGCACTATGTTTCATGAGATCCAACTCATTTGAGAGCAGGTTTGAAAAATATGAGTGCTCAAGGTCAGTATGGTACGTATTTCAGAATACCAACCCACACCTGGAAATGCAGGATGGGGTGACCTGCAAAATTATGATCTTTTTTTTTTTTTAAAGAAGGAAAAGAGCAAATGCCAGGCCTGAACACCAAAATAGCAAGCACACGAGGTACCGGGTTCCACTCCTGTCAGCTAAGAACAGGAAGACAAAGCTACCATTGGCACATGATCATCAGAACTGGATGATTGAAGGTTGGAAAGTGTCGCTTCGTCGGACAAATCTCTGCGACACGCAGATGGTATAAACAGCATGAATCTACCCAGTCTCGTGCCAGAGATGCAGGCTGCTGGTGGTGGTTGTGTAACGGTGTGGGGAACGTTTTCTTGGCACACGTCGGGCCCCTTAATGAAGCATCATTTAAATGCCACGGCATACACAGGCATTGTTTCTGACAATGGGCATCTGTTTACGGCCACAGACTTGCCTTTTTTTTCAAATGGATACTTCCAGCAGGATAACGCGCCATGCCACAAAGCACGCATCATCTCAAACTGGTTCCATAAACAAGACAGTGACTTCCGATTACTCCAATGGCCTGTATGGACTCCAGATCTCAATCCAATCCAGCACCTTGGAGGTGGAACGGGAGGCTCGCAGCATAAATACGTGGCCAAAAATCTACAATAATTATGTGACGCTGTGGAGCCAACATTTACCAAAGTCCCTGAGAAACGTTTATAGCGTCTTGTCGAATCCATGCTGCTAAGAATTCAAGCTGTTCCAGTGGCAAAAGAAGGTCTCACCAATTTACTATATAGCTGTACCTAATACACTGGTCACTGGGTGTATGTCAATAATGTAATAATCAAAATTTACTTGCATTTAAAATAAAAAATGTCTTGGACCTGGATTCGTTTGTATGAATTGATTTATTTGTTTATTTATTTGTCTAAATAGTTTGCTTTGTCAGCTAACAATATAAAAGCCAATTTGTGAACCGTTCAATTATGTTGCAACAATCGCGTCCCGCTAATAGTGGATCTGCTACTAACTACTCCAGAAGACCCTGTTGCCATGCAACACTAAGCAGCAGCCCTGCTACAAGCGCTCATGCATATTTAGTGCCTTGGGCCTCCCGCTGTGTGGCGTTTAGATTAATGTAAATCTCCTTATTCTGTGCCTGCGTGGCTAATTTAACCCTTAATGGGTGCGTGCGTAAAAACTTCTTAACCGCAAAGTTTGAGCTAAATGTTATTTAATGGACAATGGGATAATAGTTTTAATAATAGTCCAGACGTTGTTTTTAATAGAAGTATTTTGATTTTTGTAAATTTACTTTTTTGGGGTTCATCCTTGACTGGTCGTTGCGCTGCTCTAAATTTTAACTATTTTGTTACTGTTGTTGTTTGACTATGTATCGTTCAGCTAAACTATATTTCAGTTTAAGTAGCTAAGATTTTTTCACGGAATTCGTTTACTTTGTTCGTGAAGAACCCGCTGTCCCGCTGACTGTGTCTTTTCGCATTACGCCAGCTCGCTATTGCAGCTGATCCGACCATCTGTTCTGTTTCCCCCTGATGAACAGGGTCTTTGCTACTGCCATGTTTGGAAACTGGCTAGCGCTAAGCAGTTTGTATTTTTTTAAGATATTGGCTAACAGTACTCAAAGCATTAAATTGGACCAATTTCAGATTAAAAAAAAAAAACTTTTATAATAGTCTCATGATTATTTTCTATTAAATATACAAATCTTTTTTTCTTTTTTTTTTGCAAAAGTATGCTGTTTGCTCAGAAATAGAGCTACAACCGGCAACAAGTAACATCATTAACGTTGCAACAATAAGGCGTTTGTTTTTGGATATTATGATAGCAAAAATCAAAACAAGCCAATTTTCTGAACCACAATGGATGGAATATCTGTTGAGTTACATTCGACCGGGAGGGGACGCTCAAACTTTAAAAAGAAGTCGAGCTCATCGTAACATTACGGCAGTTTTGGACCACAGACGGCGCTACGTCAATGCGAAGCGGCGATTTGATTGGTGAGTAGAGCAAAGGAACGCCACAACTGCGAGGACGCTTACCTAGGCCGGATGACATCCGTGTGTGGGAGACAGAAACTGGTAGAATAAAGCTCCGTTATTTTTATTAGTGTGTAATGTCGAACGTGATCACGAACTGAAACGCTTTCATGAAAACGTTCGTGAAGTCGTAGAAGTGACTTGAGATGCTATCATGTTGGGCGCCAACACGCTTCCTTACATAATTCTGTCGCATTTACAGTTTATGGCTGTCCATGCTATTTGAAAGCCAGATTTTTTAGAGCGTGTTTGCGATTTATTTTTAGTTTCTGGGTCTAAAATTTTAAAACAAAATGTTTTACATCAGTTAATTTTCCGTGGACGTATTTCTCGTTTGCATTTGCTTGGTACGGTGTGGCTACAGTCGGATCAATTTAGAGTTGTGTGATTGCCAATTTGGAATCGTATATTGCCATGTCACGTTTCTTTTTACATCACGATGATGACAGTCGCTTAAATTATGAGCACGTTTGCATTGACTACAAACGCAGACAACGTTTGCCTGTATAAGCTGGGTATATTTGTCAAAACTGAGTATAGGCTATTGAATCATCTTGTCTGTGAGCTAAGGAGCATTTTAGATTTACCATTAGAAATGACAAGATCCTTTTTTGTTCGAACAATAAAATGTAGATATAGGCTATGACATCGAAAACAAAGTTATATTTAGTTAAAAATGAATCTCTAGTCTTAAGAGTGAGGTGTCAGCAGGTAATTGTTTTGCTGGGCACAATTTTTCAAGCGGAACGGCTGCGCACTGCTTCAGGGAGAGATGGCTACGTATCTCGGCGCTTCATTTAAGCGTCTCAAACTGCGACTTGGTTTAGTACGACGTGTGGGAATTTGTCTTCGTTCATCCCTCCCAGAAAGCCGTTATCTGCTCGCTTTGTCTCGTCTTGTCTCGTCTTTCCCGCCTGACCTTCAACGGCACACAGGATGTGGTTGAAGGTGCCAGGGCCGCCGGTGTAACAGGGAGAATGTCTGGAGTTAATCTCTTGTGACAAGAAGCTGAATGTTTTTCATTCCGTTTAATGCGTCTTTTGTTGTCTTTGCATCGCAAATTCAAAAGTAGAAATTCGAGGCATTTGGTTGCCAGCGCCCTGCCTATGTGCAAAGGCTGGATTTTGAGTTGCGATGGTGTCTTGATTTGTAGGCCTGGCTTTGACAGTTAGCCGGCCCCCACCTACCCCCTCGAGTTAATCTGAGACATCCAAATACTTTAAAGAAAGTGAACAGTTTTTCAGTACTCAATAACATCCCTGACTGAGGCTGACATGCTTGCATGTGCATTGCTGAGTTTGGATGTGTGTGTGTGTGTGCAGAGTTTCGGTGTGATATGTGTGTGTGTGTGTGTCTCCACAGAGTTTGGGTGTACGGTGTGTGTGTGTGTGTGCAGAGTTTCAGTGTGATACGTATGTGTGTGGGTATCTCCACAGAGTTTGGGTGTACGGTGTGTGTGTGTGTGTGCAGAGTTTCGGTGTGATGTGTGTGTGTGTCTCCACAGAGTTTGGGTGTACGGTGTGTGTGTGTGCAGAGTTTCAGTGTGATACGTATGTGTGTGTGTATCTCCACAGAGTTTGGATGTACGGTGTGTGTGTGTGTGCGGAGTTTCAGTGTGATACGTATGTGTGTGTGTATCTCCACAGAGTTTGGGTGTATGGTGTGTGTGTGTGTGTGCAGAGTTTCAGTGTGATACGTATGTGTGTGTGAATCTCCACAGAGTTTGGGTGTATGGTGTGTGTGTGTGTGTGTGTGCAGAGTTTCAGTGTGATACATATGTGTGTGTGTATCTCCACAGAGTTTGGGTGTACGGTGTGTGTGAGTGCAGTTTGTGCATGCAGAATTTTGGTGTGATACGTGTATGTGCAGAGTTTGGGTGTGATGCGTGTGTGTGTGTGAACAGAATTTGGGTGTAAGGAGTGTGTGTGCACAGAGTTTGGGTGTGATGCGTGTGTGTGTGTGTGTACACAGAGTTTGGGTGTAACGTGTGTGTGTGTCTCTGCAGATGGGAACAGACACTTACCATGAAAGAAACTGACAGTAGAGACAGTGGCGGAGATGCAGACTGGTGAGTTTGTGCAAAGAAAATTCCTCAGCTCTGCTTATGGGAAATTACACTAGTTATTAATTACTAATGCCATTGGCCCGTACTGTACATAAAGAAATACATGCATGTAGAGTGAAGTAATCACATTACCCAGCTGGGCTTTAACCCTTTAAGGTGTGTGATCACAAATATGCGATTAAAGCATTCTTAAGTGAACATTCCAATGCTGATGTCACAATCACTGCTGGTAAACGAAAGCAACAGAGTTCTAGAACACTGGCTTAGAATATTGAAAAGTCATTCCCCAAAGAAAAAAACTACTCTTCAAAGGGTTTTAGGGTCCAGTAGTGAATCGCTTCATGTGGCCCCCCCACCCCCCCACCCCTAAACTGGAATCAGGAATTCAGTTTGATTCAGTGGGGGGTGGGTTCATCACCACACTAAGGCCCAGGGCTGTAGCTGACTGTGCTCACTATGCCTCCCATCTGACCCTCATTCAGGTGCTTGTTTTCATCCGGTCGCTGTGGACCCCTGTGTTAAACTCAGTTTTTTTCGGGTGCTTTTTCACGCTCAGGGGCGAAGGGGCGGAGAGCGCCGAGGAGGAGGCGCCCATGAGGCGCAGTTTTTCGGTGGAGGACCTGCTGGACGAGGTGGGGAGGATCGGCAGGGTACCATCGGCGGACTCCAAGGTAGCCCACCCCGTCCTTCAGCCAATCACGGGCGGCCTGTCCCTAAATACCAGCTTTGAGTCGGGGTGCACAACAAGAGCTGCTCCGTTTCAGGATTTTGTGCCAACGTCTGCTCTTAACTATTTAATTGAGCTGAATCTTATTATATTTTAATCCAACATTTTCAAAAGCAAAGTGGAGGGTTGGAGTGAAAACCTACAGGACGGTAGATCTCCAGGAGCAGGGTTGGGCGGCCCTGCTCTAGCTGTTGAATGAGGTGTGCATTGTTAGAGTTGGAGTGAGAACCTACAGGACGGTAGATCTCCAGGAACAGGGTTTGGTTATCACTGATCTAAGGTGTCCCTGATTTTTGGGGCTCTTTTATATGCCTTGGCCTGTGGTCTGTGATGCGGAACGAGACTGTGGTCTCTGACGCGGAGCGAAACCGTGGTCTCTGACGCGGAGCGAAACCGTGGTCTCTGACGCGGAGCGAAACCGTGGTCTCTGACGCGGAGCGAAACTGTGGCTCGCAGGTGGAGATCGTGGTGAGGCTGTGGAAGGAGGGCTTCACGGTGAACGACGAGGAGTTCCGCTGCTACTCCCAGGACGAGAACCAGCAGTTCCTGGAGGCCATAAAACGAGGGTCAGTCATCACGCGGGCGGTCATGTGATCGGTCACATGACTGGCTTTCTGCAAAGTTCTTTTTGTTCGTTTTGCGTGGGCAGACGCACGCCCGCCCCTGTGCTCGGAACATGCCGGCGGTTTGTTCGTAAATTTGTCACAAATAGAATCACGTTTTGTCACAGAAATGGAGAGGGTACTTCTAACAAACCTCCAGCTTTACTGCGGTTATGTTGTGCTATGTCATGGTTAGTTATTTATAGAAATCTGCATTAAAAGGTGTGTACTCTGATATGATAACTAAATGATGTGAGTTGTGTTACAGAACGAACGTACTGAATAGAATGTAATAGAAAGTTTTATTGAGGTCTTATAAGACGAACCCCAGTGTCCAATTTTACATTAGAGACGGCGTCTGAAAATGTCTGTACCCTATTCTTATACAATCTATGATACCTGGTCACACACTTGTCTCACCCCAAAATATCTGTACCTGGTCTTGTGCCTGTGTCACCCCAAAATATCTGTACCTGGTCTTGTGCCTGTGTCACCCCAAAATATCTGTACCTGGTCTTGTGCCTGTGTCACCCCAAAATATCTGTACCTGGTCTTGTGCCTGTGTCACCCCAAAATGTCTGTACCTGGTCTTACTCCTGGGTCATTCCAAAACACCTGTAATGTGCACCTGGCCTTGTGATGTCACCCCAAAACACCTGTAATGTGCACCTGGCCTTGTGATGTCACCCCAAAACACCTGTAATGTGCACCTGGCCTTGTGATGTCACCCCAAAACACCTGTAATGTGCACCTGGCCTTGTGTTGTCACCCCAAAACACCTGTAATGTGCACCTGGCCTTGTGATGTCACCCCAAAACACCTGTAATGTGCACCTGGCCTTGTGATGTCACCCCAAAACACCTGTAATGTGCACCTGGTCCCACAGGGAGCTGCCGGAGGAGCTGGAGCTGCGCTCGGAGGAGGGCGAGCTGGAGGTGATCATGCAGGACATGAAGGAGGAGCCGTACGTCCCGCGCAAGAAGAGCTTCCACCCGTTCACGGGCCGGGGGTACCGGCTGGGCAGGTCGCTGGCTTTTGGTTTCAGTTTGAGTGTCGTCCCCAGTGTGTCCTGAGTTTGCGTTTGAGTTTCAGTTTGTGTTTCGTTCCCTGTATGTGCAGAGTTTTCGTTTGAGTTTGACTTTGTGTTTCGTTCCGTGTGTGTGCTGAGTTTGGGTTTGAGTTTGAGTTTGTGTTTCGTTCCCTGTGTGTGCTGAGTTTGAGTTTGAGTGTGAGTTTGTGTTTCGTTCCCTGTGTGTGCTGAGTTTGCGTTTGAGTTTGAGTTTGTGTTTCGTTCCCTGTGTGTGCTGAGTTTGCGTTTGAGTTTGAGTTTGTGTTTCGTTCCCTGTGTGTGCTGAGTTTGAGTTTGAGTGTGAGTTTGTGTTTCGTTCCCTGTGTGTGCTGAGTTTGCATTTTCATTTGAATTTGAGTTACGAATTCAAATGAAAATGAACCAGTTATTGGCGAGTTGGGGCTCCGGGTGTGGCTTGTGTGTGGTGTGGCACAGAGTCCGTCAGCGTGTGGAAAACTGCAGGAAGGAATAGCACACCTCACTTCCTGTCTGTGTCCGCTGACGGAGGTGGAGACACTTCCTGTAAACGCTCCCTCCTAAAAATGCCCGGCCCTGCTCTGCCCACCCTTACGTGTGTTTGTGACCCCCCCCCCCCCCCCGCAGTGTTGCTCCACGTGTCGTGGCCCGGTCCCCCTCCCTGCACGAGGACAGAGACCCTCCCATCCCATTGGTGGAGCTCAACGACACCCAGCCAATCACCAGCCTTCAGATCTGGCTGGCGGACGGGCGAAGACTGGTGCAGAGGTTTAACCTCTCTCACAGGTGAAGGAATTATCATTATTTATTGTTGTTGTTGTTGTTGTTGTTGTTGTTGTTGTTGTTGTTGTTGTTGTTGTTGTTGTTGTTGTTGTTGTTGTTGTTGTTGTTGTTGTTGTTGTTGTTGCTGCTGTTGTGTGTGTTGACCGAGCAAAGACAAGCGTTTTATTCGAAGATGAATACTGTGAAACATGAAGCTGAAATGTGAAACATCACGGAGTCATTTGCGAGAGTAATGACAGTAGGCTAATGTACTGGGTTACGCTGACAGTGCAGATGAGAATGCAAACGGTCTGAAAGTTTAATTCCATCACAACTGGGATGTGAGAGGAGGGAGTTCTGACGACTGTTTCTGTTTGTTTTTCAGTTTGATTTGTTTTGTGTGTGTGAGGATCAGTGGCATGCTGTTCTCTGAGTGTTTGATGGGATCAGTGACATGCTGCTCTCTGTTTCGCAGGATCAGTGACGTGCTGTTCTGTGTGTGAGGATCAGTGACGTGCTGTTCTGTGTGTGAGGATCAGTGACGTGCTGTTCTCTGAGTGAGGATCAGTGACATGCTGTTCTCTGAGTGTTTGACGGGATCAGTGACGTGCTGTTCTGTGTGTGAGGATCAGTGACGTGCTGCTCTGTGTGTTTGATGGGATCAGTGACATGCTGCTCTCTGTTTCGCAGGATCAGTGACGTGCTGTTCTGTGTGTTTGATGGGATCAGTGACATGCTGTTCTCTGAGTGTTTGACGGGATCAGTGACATGCTGCTCTGTGTGTTTGATGGGATCAGTGACATGCTGCTCTGTGTGTTTGATGGGATCAGTGACGTGCTGCTCTGTGTGTTTGACGGGATCAGTGACATGCTCTGTTTCGCAGGATCAGTGACGTGCTGCTCTGTGTGTTTGATGGGATCAGTGACGTGCTGCTCTGTGTGTTTGACGGGATCAGTGACACGCTCTGTTTCGCAGGATCAGTGACGTGCAGGACTTTGTGGAGCAGTCCGAGCGCACGGGCCTCCCGTTCGTGCTGACCACCTCGCTGCCCTTGCGGGAGCTGCGGGAGCAGGACCTGAGCCTGGCGGAGGCCGACCTGTCCAATGCCGTCATCGTGCAGCGCCCCCTCAACAGCCAGCCCCCCTTCGGACACTCCTGACTGGGGCAGGCACCCCAACATCCCCCCCCCCCCCCCCCCCCCCCCCCCCCCCCGCACCCCTCGAATGCTCCTGGGACACCCCAACATCCAGCACCCTCTCCATTGCGCTTCGGAAACCCCCTATATCCGGCACCATTCTGGACATTGCTGACTGGGGGACACCCTGACACCCGCCCATCCCCCCCCACCCCCTCCTTGTACACCCACTGCCCCATTCCTGCAGACGGGGGGCTGGATATGGGACCCCCTCCTGTGTAGAGACTTCTGTAACAACACTACTGCAGTCACCACACAATCTGGGGAAAATGTTTTTTTTATATTTTTAACCCCCCCCCCCGGGAAAAACTGTCTGTTAATTTCTGATTTCTGTTTTTGTCCATCAACTCTAAGGAGTGGTGTAATGATATCCACATGAACAGTAATGATTTTAAAACATAATAAAAAATTGTGTTGATGGATGAAGCAGAGGGGAATATAATCTGAAATGTAGGGTTAAGTCCCGCCCCCTCACATGGTGTGGGTTACCAAGGTTACATGAAAACCCTGCAGATGGTTTAATTGTACAGGAGGGTATGTGAGTGTAGAAGAGAGTGAATGAGTTCTTTCTTTTTAAAAAAGCATCAGAGCAATATGTGTGAGTTGCAGTAACTATGTGGAGAGACAGACTGTGTCTGTGAAAGATTAGAGACCCAACCCTCAACAATAAAGTCACACCCTCGACAATGAAGTCACACCCTTAGCAAAGAGCTGTCACTCTCATCCATAAGCAACTCCCGCAACAATAAGTCTCTCCAAAATAAGCTCCACCCTCAATACCAAACCGCACCCTAATAAAAAAAACACCCTCACATTTTCAGATTTATCTGGTTTTGAAGTGTCTTATTGCTGCAGGTTTGAATTTTAAAGCCTTTTCACGGGAAGGGAAACGCTGAATACTTTATAGAAATAAAAGCGGTAGTTTTGAAGTGGCGCAGTTGGTGAAAGTTCTTACTGCCACCAGTTAGTCATGACCAGACTTCTGTGTTTCCCCCAGAGAACAGGCCCTTATTCCTGAATCCAGTGTTAAAGAAAAGCCGAAAGGTTAATCCCGAAAGAGGGCACTGTAAAATTGGTACAAGTATTATCTTGGGATGGCTCTGGGGTATCATTCCCAAAAGAGCTGGTTTTCGATTTGTGTGGTATTGAGGCCTTAACCCTGCACGATAAAAAGCGTGAGGCTCTTTCCGCCAACTGACCCGGAGTCCCACGTGACAGGTCCGTTGGGCGCGTGAAGCGGCTTGGAAACGGCTCGCGTCCATTCCAAGAGCATATTAATCAACGAATGGAGATGCGTTTACGACCCGGACACGCGCCGCGGAACACGGTCCCTGCACCGCGGGGCAGAGTCGCTGTCGTCTCAAAACAAACATGTTCAGTTATGAAATACTGCGGGCTGTCAGGTCAATAAATTCTGTTCTCGGTCGGACTGTGAGGAGGACCCTGTAATAGGCCTGTACTACCGCAGTGATCAAGAAACATATGCTCCACATGAATGAGTAGGCCTAGGCCAAACACATAAAAATATTTAAAACTAATTAACATTATATTGTGCATATATTATGCTATTGCATAACTATAATTTATAATTCAGCATGAACTGCTAAAACGGTGCTTTATATATTTTTCTTCCAGTTGTACTTCAAATAGAATTATAATTTCTAAAGTAGGCTAATACAAGTCAACATCCGCTTTGATAAAATACTGACCTGACCTATTAGAGGGAATACAAACAGACGGTTATACATAGCCTACGGTAAAAGGAGCCTAAATAAAAATGACTGGTATTTTATTTTATTTTGATGATTTTCTTTTCTTTTTTTTTTTTAACCAACAGAAAATGCGTGCCTTTCGCGTTCGTGAACTTCTCCCATCTCACTGCTGGAAACGAATGTCACTTTAGTGCATCTTCAATATTTAACGCCGGTGGGGAGAAAACATGCTGCTGTGTCGGGCTGAGTACTGGCCTGGGGGGGGGGGGGGGGGGGGGGGGCGAGCGCGGAGAGCTCGATATCGCGTGGACGTTGCCAGTTCAAGCGGCGGAGGGACGGGACGCAGCGGTCGGAATACGCGTGGAATTGAAAGTATGGAGGCCACCTCCCTCGCGCTGACCTCGAGACTGGAGACTGCGCAGGAATGCCCTTGTCTTCATCATTCGCTCACCTTGATGGATTTTTTTCGCCCAACGGAAATGTCTCTGTGCACGGGACCCCATTTCCTTGAGTAAATTTTTAATAAGGCGCAAGCACGAAAGGAATTGCACATTCCTGAAATCCCCATAATTCCTTTGTGAATGCGACATTGTTACATCTTTACCGGCAGTCTTTTTTTTTGCGCGCCTTATCTATTTTATGTGGCTTTTTGCCCTTTATCTGAACGGGGCGCTTGAGGACGTACCCCAACAATATTGATCTACGCTCCCTTGCCGGCCACTGGGGCTGCCGTTTTTGACTGAATGCCTGGAATGTCAAAGGAAGAAGTTGGTCTGCACCGTCGCGTGTTGGGATCGCTTCTTTTTCTTATCCAGCACGTGCAGCGCCTCTGGTTCTGGTTCTAATAAGTTCCCTCAGAGAGAAGAGCTCGTGGGTTTCAGCTGTGAAGAACAGGTAGCCTATACACAGGTGCGTCTTCTTCTTAGAATGAGAAGAGCTTTTTTTTTCTTTTTAAAAAAAACTCTGTCCTATTTGAGGATGCTCGCAAATTAGACTGCAATTTAAAAAAGAACTCCAAAATCAAACGGAAACGGGTAGGCTAAATGACTTTGGGGCCTCGAGCCACTCTTGGTATCTGCAATCAGGTTTAAATAAATTGATTCGCATGCGGCGGGGTCTGTAGTCAGATGGCTGATTGATGTGTTTTTATTGTTTACCGATGATGAAAGTGTCTGAACACCACCCACGGCTTTCGCGAGGTTCGTTCACTAAACTATGCAAAGGCACGCCGCGCGGAAAGCTATCTTAAGGTCGACTTTGATGATATTACGTAATTTAGCGCAAGCTGAATTTGATTCCCTCAAATAGTTAAATAGGCCTACATGTGCATATGATGGAATATATCTGAGATTATGCTTTATATAAAACTGCAAAATAACTACAACAATAATTGATGCATTTTATATGCAGTAATAATAATAATAATAATAATAATAATAATAATAATATTCATAATTCCAACCATAAGAGAGACGTATTACATAAATATGGATCCAAAATCGCACTAACACAACTACAATATTCTTTGAAAAATACATCACCACAACAATGAAAAAAATCCCCTAGCTTGGTATGTAGCCTATGCTGCTACCATTTAAACTACAGTGAAACCGCTTTGACAGCTATGCTATGCGGCGTCGGGGTTCCCACAGTTATACAGACACTTAATGCTACAGTCACCAGACATATATGTGGTTCTAAGAATTGATTTCCTCCACGCCTCTGAAACCAGCCGCCGAGAATCACACCTAACTTCATTCTGCGAATTCCAAATGGGGCGCGTCACGCGCTCTTACTTTAATCCGACTGATCATGGGCACGGCAAAGAAAGAAAGACAGAAAGGTACAAAGGTGTGCTAAATTGAGGGGAATGGCTTTTGACGATCGATTATATTAGCCGGAAGTGTTTAAACTATTCAACTGAACCCTGCCGGAATGAAAAGCGGTTCGAATGTTTCGCCACAAGTACTGATCCCTTTCCGACAATTTTTCGTTTGTTGCAGTGTAGTGCGGTAATTCTACACCAGAGGGCGCGCCGATTCACACTCTTTTAGGCGCGCTCCACTGGAACTGCGCCGTCAGCCACTGCGGTACCACTGGCTGCCTCTTCTGGAATCGCCGCGAAATGCTCCCTCACAAGCGGACTGTCTGACCTCCAGAGTCGATCCTGTCATCCAGCACGCAGGTCAGGATTTTTTTTTATCTCGGCTGGCATTTGTTTTAATAATCTGATGCTTGTAAAATAAACATGTATTGTTTGTGTGCATGTATGCAGTGTGTGTATGTGTGTATGCAGTGTGTGTGAGTGTTTGTGTGTATGCAGTGTGTGTGTGTGTGTGTGTGTGTGTGTGTGTGCACGTGTGTGGGAGGGGAATTTTCTTTAGAAGCAGGGCTAAGGAAAGTAATTTTACCTTTGGAATCGCGTATGCAAACATTTATTTTTCTCTGGAAACTGGGACCAAAATATATATATTTTTTGCACTCACATCCTGAAGGACAACTGACATCACCCTCTCCACCACTTCGTTAGTCATCTTTGGGCTGGAATTCTTTCTGTTTTTTTTTTGCGGACTGCATCCTACCTGTGAGGTGTGCCCATGTATGTATGAGTGGACAGAGAGAGAGAGAGGGAGGGGGAGGGAGGGCGAGAGCGGGAGAGAGAAAGAGAGGGAGGGAGACTCCGCACAGTGACAGAGGAGTATGTGTGTGTGTCTGACTTCGCCCTCCCATTTTGGCAGGTGTCCAGGGCGTTTGAGGTTTATGTGAATGACAGCAGCGCATTCGGCAGACGAGAGCTCACTGTGACAGCGATGGCGAAGAGAGAGAAGCTAGCGTGCGGCTCCTCGGACCAGCTGCTCAACCCGGCAGAGCCGCACTTCAGCAAGCCGCTCCAGCAGGTAGGAAACGGAATCGCCGATCACCTGCCGATCACCTGCCGATCACCTGCCGATCACCTGCTTACTGCCACTGCCTGCTATACCTAGGGGTGTATTTTAACGGCGTTAAAGTAACTTGGATTTGAATTAGAGTTTCAGTTTGTGTGTGTGTGAGAGAGAGAGAGAGAGAGAGAGAGAGAGAGAGAGAGAGAGAGAGAGGAGTTGTTTTATTGGCCGGAGCTTCGATCAAATTCAGAGTCGCTGTCACATTTGATTGACAGACAGGAGAAGGACAGAGAGATTAAGAGCAGCTGTAACTCAGTGTGTTTAGTGCGCTTTCTTCATTACGGCTAAATTGTTCATCTGTGACACTGGTATGTTCTGACCTGTAGCTTTTACCTCTGCAACAGCACACGCTGTGAGATGGAAATGGTTCAGAGACCTGTCTTTGCCTGGCCTCTCGGTGTTCCGTATGACTCTAAATAATATAGTGCCTTACACTGTTGTACAGGAAACTTCAAAGAATGTGTCGGAAATCCACTTCCATTAGTACACAGTTAATGTTTATATTAATAGTTAATCGTGTTAAAATGATGTGCACATGCAATTTTTACATCAGTGAAAGATGGTTTAACTACACACTAGCATTCTGTTTGTGGCTGGTATTAAATTTTGACTATTTGTTTTATTTTTTGAAAGGAGTACTATAAGATTGGATTAAGAAATATCCTTCTTTTCAGCATCACATAAATTACTTTAGTCGAGTTTGTACAGTACAAAATGTTAACCTCTTGTGGCTGAAAACGGGTTGAAGGTTTGAAAAAAGCAACTTTGTAAATAGTCCTGTAGAATAACTATGAGTCATCGTGTTCCTGATGTGTTCTGAAAGTTACACACTTTAAACTTTAAAGCTGGATCACGTGTCCAACCACTAATGACAGATTTAAGCCATAAATAGCTGACACTTGATTTAATAGGGATGTTTATATTCTGCTTTTCCCAGCCTGCTGATTATGCCAATAACTGAATTTGAAGGGCTTTTAAATTTTGCTTTTAATGTTGGATTTATCACAGGGAGAGAAAAGATGTTTTCACATTAAAGGTACTTATTCAGCAGTAGCTCCAGAGTGAATCTCTCAACTTTGTGTGACATGAAGCCAGTTCACATATAATAATAATATAATAATAATAATAATAATAATAATAATAACAATAATAATAATCACTGTATTTGTACAGCACTTTTCATGCCTTACCCTAGAAAAATTCAACTGGAAATAAGAATACGAAAATCTTTGTCATAAGAAAAATAAAATAAGAAGAACTGTAAGTGGCAGAAACAGCTGTTCTTGGTTTATTTATCAGTTGGAACGATAATTGAAAATTTCTGTACACTTTGATTCATATGAACTTGAGAAGTTTGTTTATTTGTTAAACAACTTTAAATTTTGGTGTTTGAAGTTCATTTTAAGTCCAAAATGTTAATGAATTTATCTATATGTACATTTTTGTGGTAGACAATATTAGGGTGGAACCTCTCTTTTGTTGGGCCAGGGTCTCTGGGGAGCATTTATATGCTTGCACAGTTAAAGCAGGTTACCATGGTGATGAGGGGGGCAACAGAGCAGCCCACTGCCACCCAGTTCTGGGACTTGTCATTCAGACACCATCGCTTCCTGTTGACTTACCGTTATAAACTTTGCGAACAATAAAAATTTTTAAAATGTCTTAACCAACTGATAACCTTTGCTCTAGCGCTTACATAAACAGACCACATAAACTGTGACTCATCAGAGCGCAATGAAGATTGGGCTTTCTCTGGAAGTTCTGTGCAACACCAGACACAAGCATTGCTGCGAATCAAAGCTCTCGCCAAATCAGGCGCTGGCTAAATGCTTTGACAGAAAAGCCTTGGGCAGATATTTCAGAAAACACAGATTCTCCAGATGCCTCACTGTAAGAGGCAGGGCACCAGGGAAACCCTTGTTCTTCCCTTGTTTGTAGTTTTTAAAAAATATATTATTTTGATGGTGTGACTTAGAAATAATGACACCAAAAAGGTGGCATAAGAACTGATGAGCAAATTATCAGCTTCAGGTGGAAGACAAGGGGCCCTGAAACCTGGAGCCAGGATTTGTGTAGCTGGTGGGTGTGAAAAACTCTGCTAATGAATAACCTGTCAGCACAAATCAGTATGGTTGCGACAGAGACCCCTGGTGGCCAGAAATGAGCATTGCACTTTGGCAGGTTGTCAA
This sequence comes from Anguilla anguilla, assembly GCF_013347855.1. Classification (NCBI taxonomy): domain Eukaryota; kingdom Metazoa; phylum Chordata; class Actinopteri; order Anguilliformes; family Anguillidae; genus Anguilla; species Anguilla anguilla. The sequence continues at coordinate 59,967,780 of NC_049206.1, read as the reverse complement.
GTGTCCGAGGGGTTTGGGGAGGGTGGGTGGGGGTGTTCAATCTATATGTTACAGCAGTTAAAATAAACTGAGAATTGGCCACTGTGATGGACAGCATATTCAAGACCTGTTTCAGCAACAGAATCTTGCCCCTCTTTGCAAATATGATGCCTTCAGGTGAGGCGTTATCAGAAAAATGTGAATCAATTTCCAGTGCAGTGAAAAAGATTAAATTCAAAACGCAATAAAAGAATTTTTTTCACGCAGGCCTCAAGTTTATTATCGGTGCTGCTTGTCCCAATTTCACACTCCAGCGTCCTCTTCCACGGCCTTTCAGACGACTGCAGTAACAATTAATCAAAGAATGAATTAATCAATCAATCAATCAGTCAATCACATTTCATTTATATAGCGCATTTGACAAAGGATTTGGCACAACATGCTTTGCAGTTTATCCTGGTCAAAACCCCCCATAGAGCAAGCCAGAGGTGACAGTGTCAAAGAAAAACTCCCAGGAAGATGTGTAGGATGTATAAGAAATCTTGGAGGGAATCAGACTCAGTAAGGGGGGGTGTTAGGTGGTGGGGGGCATCCTCGTCCGGCCAGCTCAGGGTGTAGGTAGGCAGCACCCTGATTTAGCCCACATCACTTAATCACAAATAAAGCAATCTGGGAATTTTAAAGGAGTCACTAAATGACAATTCACTGTTCTGCAGATCTGTTCTAAAGAGGATGCTCACCCTTTATGAAAAGCTTATGAATGTGTGACAGACGTCAGCTCACATTGGCTTTAGCTGAGCTGTTTGTGCACCGATGGTAAATAAAAAATGTCATTTATGCTGAACAGGCAGAGGAATAAACACATAAAAATGTGTTAATTACGTTTTGATTGACAGTTTATTTCCAGAGCTATGACAAGAGGTTTAAACATTAAACATTAAATATTGAATATTTTTGGGAGCGATGCTAGCCATGGTTATCATGTGAATGTAGAAATCATGTGACTTCTGTTTGAATTCCTCTGCCAGAGACATGACAGGCGGTGGACGTTTTATTCAGTTTGTATAGTGAAAAAAATGTACAGATAAACAAAAATGAACTAGGTGGCTCTGTATGTATGTATACATCAATATGTACACATAATAAGGCATATGTATTGCATATATGTTAATTGTGCATTGCAGAAATGTTTACATAATTATCCATTCATTATTCATTCAGTTAATTCAGTGTTATGTCATTCCTCTTATTGTCATGGGAAAAGCAAATATACACGTTGATGAAAGCGTGTGGCCTAGTTCACATGCATATTTAGCATTTCTTTCTGTAATTATGATTATGAATTATCATTGTTTAATTACCTATTGTAGCTGACTCCCTTGGGTGGCATACCTTGTGTATTGTGTCATTTCCATTGAATTATGTAAAGAAACTTACAACGGTTGGGCTCCTGGGTGGCTCATCCTGTTAAGGCTCTGTTCCAGTGTGTGGATGGGCCCCATGGTCTGGTATCTGTTAAGGCTCTATTCCAGTGTGTGGATGGGCCCCACGGTCTGGTATCTGTTAAGGCTCTGTTCCAGTATGTGGATGAGCCCCATGGTCTGGCATCTGTTAAGGCCCTGTTCCAGTATGTGGATGGGCCCCATGGTCTGGCATCTGTTAAGGCTCTGTTCCAGTGTGTGGATGGGCCCCATGGTCTGGCATCTGTTAAGGCTCTGTTCCAGTGTGTGGATGGGCCCCATGGTCTGGTATCTGTTAAGGCTCTGTTCCAGTGCATGGGTGAGCCCCACAGTCTGGTATCTGTTAAGGCTCTGCTCCAGTGCATGGGTGGTACTGAATCAGGACTGTGCCAGTGCTAACTGTAGCTGACTGTAGCATGACTGGCCTGGCACTCCTGCACCTGAAGAATGAGGAACCAGTCCTCTGTCAGTAAACAGGAAGTGTGCGGTTAGCTGGAACGTGCACAGATTCCAACGCTGACCAGTGTGTGCGCTGGTCCGGCTTTTGCTCCTGACATTTATAATTCTGACCAGCCATAAACCGTGAAAGAATTTACAAGCGAACATAAAAATAAGCAAACAAAAGAAAATACATTTGGGATTTAATTACAGGGTGATTTCAAAGGACAGTCTTGTGGCTGTCATGTATAAATCAAACCTGGAGGAGTGCTGGGTGGTTTGTCCCGTTAAGGCACTGTTATAGCAGTGTTTGGCCCCACAGTATCCATTATGATAATGTCAGTCTCTCTGGATAAGCCTGAAAGTAATGGTGTAATGTAAGGTAATGTTGCAGTGTGTGGATGGGCCTCATGGTCTGTTATAGAAGCCTAACTATGCCAAAACTGATGGAGAGGTCATTTTTAGCTGTGGGTGGGGCTGTCTGTTACAAATCTTAAAGGGGGGGGGGGGCTCTGCCAGGCTGGTCTCTCTCCTGTGTGCAGTGTCTTTGAGATAACCTCAGACTAAACATCCAAACTGCCGGTCTATCAGATTTCACATCTGCAGCAGCCAAATCTCTGGGGCTAGGGTGGGGGGTGGAGATGGGGGGTTAGAGGGGCACTCTAAACTGAACCAGCCATGTCTCCCTCTCAGACAGGATGAAATAATAATCTCCAGTCCTTCCAGTTTTGTCTGTCTGTTTGTATTCAGATATTGTATTTGCATTTTGGTTCTTGGTCATCACTGACCATGCGCTGGTGCGTTAGTGATGTTGCGTCTGCTGTATATATATGCTGACTCAGATCTGGCACTTTCACTCATATTAATCAGCTAAATACACGTGTGTTTCTCCTATATTGCAGGGCACTCCGAATAAGACATCAAATGCCATGTTATTATGTATATCCTATTGTGTGGATGCGGGCTTATTAATTGTGGGCGGGGCTTGTCTCTGTGTTTTCAGACAGAAGAGCGGCTGACCATTTGCAGTAAAATCTGCTTCGCCATTGGTGGAGCCCCCAGTCAGATAGCAGGAAGTGCCACGGCCTTCTTCCTGCAGATCTACCTGCTGGATGTGGCACAGGTGAGAGCGCACATACACACGTACACACACACACACACACACACACACACACCTGAGGCGGCACTCTCGCTCGTGGGAATACGAGCGTGGAATGCAAGCTCCCATTTCACTGGGCATTCCTGTGGTTTCTGTTTTAACGGCAGCCTATAAGTTCAATCATACATTTGGCAAAAACAACCGCAGTCTCCTCTGCATTCATCTGTGCGTACATTTTTGGCGCAGTGTGTATGGAAGGATGTTTCAGAGAGCCCATTATTATTTTGAAGAATGAGTGCCAAGCGGTTCTCTTTCATGTCGGCTTGGCCTTATTCAATTGAACGGACGCTCAGTAACGCAGTGAAGTTAAACCTCTGTGATGCCAGACAGGTTCTTGGGCCTGCAGCACGTAGAGGCTTCAAGGTGAAAGGGTCTCCTGAGCAGGTGCCGCTGTGAAGGCATTAGCTGAATAGATATCACAGTGTAATAACTGTAATAGAAGTTTTTTTGCGGCTTCATCAAAGTGGAAGAAAGGAAGAAAGATGAAATCTTTTTGAGAACAAAAGTCTCCTTGCCCTGAGGCAGTGCAGGCTAAATATACTCTGACCTGCTTAATTATAATCTCAGCTGCATTAATAACTGATGGGCAGGTTTATAATGCATGAAACAAGTCTGTGAGCGCTAGTGCTCACGCTAACGCACACCTCTCCTCCCCAGATTAACTCTGTCTAAACCACCACAGTGCTAATGCTAACGCTAACACACACCTTTCCTCCCCAGATTAACCCTTTCCACGCCTCTGTGGTGCTGTTCGTGGGAAAAGCCTGGGGTGCGGCCATGGACCCACTGGTGGGATTCTTCATCACCAAGAGCAAGTGGACCCGGATCGGTCGGCTCATGCCCTGGTGAGCTGGGACCACCACACACACACACACACACACACACACACGCACACACGCACACACACACGCACGCACGCACACACGCACACACACACACACACACACACATCAGTCTGAATCCTGAGATACATGGCAGCATGCATGCTCTAAATCAAAGACGTGTACTGAGCGCGCTCTATTATGGCGATGCCTATGGGGTAAGTATCACCTGTAATTAGTCGCATTAACAAGCTGTTATCATCATCGTGAGAATGATGCCATTCGGTTGACGAGCCAACGCAGGATTGCAGTCTCACAGGAAGTCTCCCAACGGCCATAATGGTCCACTGCATAGCTGAGGGTGTGACATCACAGTCACAGACAGGAAGTGACTGTTTGTGTGAAGTCCAGGCTCTGATTTATGGGGACCTTCCTGCTCGACTGAGCCAGAAGCTCAGCACCACATCCTGTTCATTATCACATACCCCACCCACACGCATACCACACACACAAACAAACAAACCCACACACAGTCAGATACACACACAAACATGCCCACACACACACACACAAACAAACAAACACATACACACACTCAGATACACACATGCAAACATGCACCCACACACACGTACTTAGACCTCATATAACTGATAGTTGATTGATGGGATGCAATCCCCTGTTTCTGCATCTGTGGCCACCTACAGGACAGAACAGAAACTGCATGCGTTTTTTCTTCACGAGTGCCGCACACCGTACCGTGTCTGTTTTTCTGCCTTTAACTTGCTTGTTTAGAGAAAAAGAGAGACTGAGGGATTACAGTGTGGTTTGTGTGTGTTTTTTGTTATAAAAGGCTGCTGACTGAGTCTCACAGTGAATGACCAAATCTGATTCTAGAAGCACTTGATGTGTAGAGCGGGGAGTGGGGAGAGGCGGACTTTAGACCCCTTTGTTCCCCATTCGAATGGACACTGTTTTGGCAGAGTGGATCTTTCCACTGCTGGTCCTGCAAGCCATCTTACAGAATGTTCTAACGGACCCATTCAGAATGCCCCCACCCCCCTAACCCCCCCCCCCCACCCCCCCCGTGTCTCTCCGCGAGACCCATGACCCAGCATGCTTTACTGCGGCATGCGCACGGACAGCCCTTTGTCTGTCAAACAATCGCCATGGGAACACAAGGCCCGGCGCCCCTGTGCTGGCTCTGCACAGAGACATGGAGGGTGCCAGAACAGGCAGCTCTGTGCACTTTACACGCGAAATAACTGCATGAGTCAGGGTGTGTGTGTGTGTGTGTGTGTGTGTGCGTGTCTGGGGTCCTGGTTGTGGAAAGCTGTAGGGTGTGTAATTGTTTTCTCCTAAAAAATCTGCAACCATTTCAGACCCACGAATGGTGTCAGTCAAGCACATTAATTTATCAATTGCGGGTTGAGTAATAATGAATAGATAGTACCTGTTGTGGATATAAACAGGTGGTTATGAGTTCAGATCCCTGCTATAGGTAATAGTACCTTTTGTGGATATAAACAGGTGGTTATGAGTTCAGATCCCTGCTATAGGTAATAGTACCTTTTGTGGATATAAACAGGTGGTTATGAGTTCAGATCCCCTGCTATAGGTAAGAGTACCTGTTGTGGATGTAACCTGGTGGTTATGAGTTCTCTCCCCTCTGGCTCTCCTGCAGGATGGTGGGGTGCACTCCGTTTGTGGTGATCTCCTATTTTTACCTCTGGTACGTCCCGCCCTTCTCAAGCGGGAAGTTTGTCTGGTACCTGAGTTTCTACTGCCTGTATCAAACCCTCATCGCGGTAAGCATATCTAGTGATCTAGGATCTTCTATCTTGTTCCTCTATCACTTTCATGTTATTCTTGTATCTCCATCCAGCACTTATACTACACCTGTGTCGTTATCTTGATGTTGCAGCTTGTCGTCATTCTAGTTTGATTTACAATAACTTTCTGACCTAGCCTGTGCTTACTGTGTGTACTGGACTGTTTATGGCTATGGATAACTGCTACAGAATGCGTATTGTTCCTTATCGGCCTTTGGTATGCACTTACTGCATGAAAGCACCTGCCTGAGAATGATTGTGTAACTTTCTTCAACAATGGGAGTGTAGGGGGTGGTGGAGTCAAAAGAGTGCCAGGACTCTCCACATTGATTGAGTGTGTCTGGGCTGGAGGTGCTGATTTTGTGACTCTTCACACTGACCCAAACGCACTCTCGCTCAGCGGAGATTGACATTGCGAACCAGGGTCAAGTGGTGCTGTCAAACATAAGCAGCCAATCAACAGTCTCTGTATAATGTTCGCAAACCATTCTTACACAGTAAAATGTCCAGTGTTAAGTCAACGCGAACAGAGCACATATGATCCTAAGAGCTGATTCAACACTGAACAATTTACTGTGTACCTTGTCCTGTGAGCTGAAACATACTTTGTTTTATCGGGGAGCAGCTTAATTAGGGAGAGCGTGATACCGAGCATGAAAGTGTGTGTCTCACACCAAAAGTGAGGAAGTTGGCAACCCTGTGAAAAAGAAACTGTGCTCACAACAGCCCTCGCTGACTGTGGAAAACTCACAGTTGCTGCATGTACGTATGTCGGTACAGTAGTCATCAATACAGAGTTCGCTGAACAGTAAGATCAGAACATACCTTCAGCATCATACAGTATTTTCTTTGCGGTTTACTGTGTTTTTTGCGTTACTAAGGTCCACCCCGATTCTAACCCCGATGCTCTTCTCTTGAACATGTGTTTTATAGTAGCGGGGACGCGCAGCCCGCAGTGCGGTGCGCTGTAATGACATGGCATCCTAACTGCTTGATAAATGCGCGCGGTTTGTGGGGCGGGGAACCTCAGCAGCGTGTAAATGCCGGTTTCCGCTTTTAGCTTTTTTTGCTTATTGTTTTGCGCGAGGCTTCAAACAACTGCTGGCGCTGCTGCCCCGCTACATCCATTTGGACTGATCAAAAAACAACAGGATTCCACGAAAAATGTGAACATTTAACATACAAAAACAATCGCACACTTTCCTGGTCGAGAAAACTGATTAAAAAGTTTTTCCTCCAATATTGTTGAGTCATTTAGCCATTCCGACCCGGCCTGGTTCCGTAAATAACGGTCCAACAATTATCCGCAAATGACATGCCTGTTGCATTATGGCACAAAGCAAGGCAGGGAGAACGCTGGAAAGGCCTTTCATAAACAGGTTTATTTTTGGTCGTCTTTCGGTCGTTCGGTTAGCCGCAATGCTGACTCCACTCTCGCGCAAATTACAAAGGGAGGAGATGCCAGGATTACGAGCGAATTAAGAAACACCAAGAAGGCCTACTATCCTGGGCGACGCAAGGGAAAACTATCACGAATCTAAATCGGATAAATGCATAATTTAAATCTTACCGGAAAAAAAAGTTTTAGCTAATATTATACGGTACTACAACATTTACGAATGCAGTTATATTTATCGTTGGTACGCCATCAGTTTTAATGTATGTTCACCGAAGCTGCCCTAATGATAGTATTTAGAATTTTTTTTAAATTATTAATTCATATGAAAAGATGGGAGGTGGCGTGTTGCCCTGCACAGTAAAATGTCCGGTGTTAAGTCAACTCTGACAGTGTTCATTCAACTCTTAACAGATAACATTTGGATTGTGTCCCACTCTGAAATGTGGGACCCAGTGTTATCTACCAAGAGTTGAATTAACACTGTTAGAGTTGAATCAACACTGGACATTTTGCTGTGTCTACCCACAAACCTACGTGTATGACCAGAAGTGACTTAGCTCAGAGGAGTACAGTGGTTCTGTTTGCATAAAGCGAGAGGTGATTTGTGGTCCTGGTTGGCAGGATGGCCCAGTGCCTGGCAAACACAAATAAGCAGGTCCCTGGGAAACGCTGGGGATTATTTAAAGGAGCCAATAAACCAGTGAAACGGGGTCACCAAGGCCCCGAATTTAACAGAAGGGTCCCTTCTGGGGGTTTAAAGTGGAGGCCTGTAATTTTTGGGATTCTTATGTCTCTGACCGCATCGCCTGTGTCCCCCCCTTCACGCACCCCCCCCCCCCCCCCACAGTGTTTTCATGTGCCATACTCCGCCCTCACCATGTTCCTGAGCGCCAATCAGAAGGAGCGAGACTCTGCCACAGCCTACAGTAAGTACCTGTGCTAATGCTAACACCATCATTTAGGCTACTGCTGTCTGTAGGCCTACAGTAGGTACCTGCGCTAATGCTAACACCATCATTTAGGCTACTGCTGTCTGTGGGGCTACAGTAGGTACCTGTGCTAATGCTAACCCCAACACTTAGGCTACTGTGGCTGTAGTCTCTAACATGCTGTGCCTGCAGGGATGACGATGGAGGTTTTGGGGACGCTGGTGGGGGCCGCGGTACAGGGCCAGATCGTGGCCAGCGCCCACACGCGGAATCACTGCTCCGCCCACAACCTGACAGCCACGCCCCTGGAGAACAATGGCTCCGCCCACATCACCCCCGTAACCGACTTCCTCTCTCATGCGGTAAGTGGTCCAATAAGCAGTCATAGCTGCTTGTCATAACTGGACCCCTTCAGACCCCTAAACCAAGAGCTGCTAAGCTGAGCCGTGTATTATATTTTAAAGATAAATTTTCCCCATTTAAGTATATTTTGTTTATTTCCATATTTCATAAATTCATTATTGTATATTTGAGCATAGTAAGGTTATATGGTTCTTAAGACCGAGACCAGAGACTTCAGATGAAGACCCAGGTCTTAGGAGGTTATTCCCGAGCGGCTGACTCTGGGCGTCGGCTGTTTGGAGATGGAGAGGAGGCTGACCTTAGTAAGCCCTGTTTGTGCATTTTAACCGGGCGAATCGGCAAAGTCCTGTGGCCTGTCTGCAAGCCCTGTCCCGGCCAGCATTCCACACCGCCTCTGTGGAGCGGCTGCTTATCACCCCGGGACACACACACGCACACACCCCGCCCTTCCGTGATTTATGGAAACTGAGAGTAGTTTCACGTTCAGTCTGAAATAATAAACCACTCAGTGGTGTGGTCAATGTAGAAATAATAAACATATCTGCAGTGTCTACGCTGAGTGGCGATTGGGTTAGCTGCCTGTTTTGTTTTTTTTGGGGGGGTGGAGAGTGGGGAGGGGGGAGGGGATACTACTGAAGTCTCGGAAAAGATTGCAAATGCATGCGCGCTGTGTTTTTAAAAAGTCACTTTTTCCCGAACAAAGTTGACCCTCAAAAAACGAGAAATGAATCATTTGAAGCTGAAAGAGAAATACATTTTGAGATTCTGATTATACGCATACATGTCAGTTCTCTCCTTCTCATCAGTGAAAAGCAACGCAGTGAAAGTGTCTCTCCTCTCTCCCCTACAGAAGGAGATGTATATGATAGCTGCGGGAGTGATAGGAGGCATCTTCCTGCTTTGCACCCTCGTGATGTTCCTGGGGGTCAAAGAGAAAGATGGTGAGTCTCAGGCTGGGTTGAAATGTTGAGGAAAATTCTCAGTGTATGGGGCCTGATATACTATGACCTTTAGCGCACGCAAAACTAATAACACAACCAATGATTGGTGGAAAACAAATGCCATGACCAATCATTGGTCATTTTATTGGTTTTGCGTGAGCTAAATGGTTTTGCACATGCTAAAGGTTTTAGTAAATCAGGCCTATAATGTTATTTGTTAGGACCCACCCCATCACACTCATCTTCACAGAGGCTAACATGATTGGATGATAATTATGTAATGGATGTTTGGACCCACGTGATTGGCTAATGGTGATGTAGCAGATGTTTGGACCCACATGATTGGCTGATGATGATGTAGTAGATGTTTGGACCCACATGATTGGCTGATGATGATGTAAGGGATGTTTGGACCCACATGATTGGCTGGTGACGATGTAATGTGTATTGCTATTGGCAGACCCGTACGCACGCAGCACAGGGAAGCCTATCCCGTTCCACAAGGGGTTCCTCCTGGTGATGCGGCACTGGCCCTACCTCACGCTGACCGCCGCCTTCCTCTTCATCGGAGTGGCTATCCAGGTAACCGCTTAACCCCCCCCTACTCTCACACCCCCCCCCCCAACTCAACCCCACACTCACCCTGCTTATCCCCACTCTCACACCCCCCGCCCCGCCCACTCATCCCCACACTCACCCCCACTCAAATAAGATTCATTACTGAAGTCCCTTAATTAAATGTTAATGGCTCCACTGTCAATGTATACCTGTGAATAAGCATCTTTATTACTCACTTAAGTAGCTCAAATGAGCAGCAGTAGTCTCAGACTGTAGTCTCATTCTGTTCACCACAAAACAAGCGCCCTTCCTAACAGTCTGGATCGGCAGACACTTGGGTTGGGTTAAGTGGCCCTGAGTTCAGACCCAAGTTCAGTTGACATCTCAGTCTTTTCAAAGTTAGCTGGAGCTCAGAGGGGAGAGAGAGAGTATAAATGTGTGCTTACGTCTGGGGCTTTGGCCTGTGATACGCCACATGGTTTCTCTGTGAGACTGGCCCACCCCTCCCCGCCCAGCGACGCACCGCACCGCACGGTCTCTCCGCCACCCCTCCCCGCCCCCGCCCGCCACCCCGCCCCACGCCCCCGTGGGGGAACCTCGTCGGGTCGGCCAGATTTCGGAGGCTCCTCCGCGCCTTTTTCACGGGCCGAGCAAAACCACATCCTGCATCTTTACTTCCCTAAAGAATGAGTCGACGGTCGCAGGCGTCCCATCTTATATTTTCTGCCAGGCCCCCGTTCGCCAAACACGGCCAAGTTTTGGAAGTGTGGGGTGACGAGCTTGTGTGTGTTCAGCACTCAAAAGACAAGTTTTTTCTTTGCTATATGTTCTTTATTAAATAGCACACTTGCTATTTAATAATTACAATTAAATAGCGAGACACACTCTCTCAGTCAAGCCATTAGTGCCAATGCCAAAATGGCCGCCTTGCTGCTGTATACTATAATGAAGGAAATGTTTGTCTTTTGGCGGCAAACTGATCAGTGTTGATCAGTGTTTATTATGCTCATTCCTGAGTGCGGCGGTCTGTCAAATTCATCCGTGTACCCGGGGGGTTGTGGGTAATGTTGAGCGGTGATTGTGATTGGCTGATCCTTCGTGTTCGCAGCTGGTGCAGAGTAACTTCGTGCTCTTCTGTACGTACGCGGTTGACCTGCGAGACCACTTCCATTACATGGTGCTGATCATACTGGTGAGTGCTGGGTTTTTTACAGTTATTTTGTATTACAAAAAAACCTATTATTTAAGTTTCATTTCAAGAGTACCTTCAAGAAAAATGTAACATTTGTTTTCCTGTAAATTAACATGATATCTAATCATGTATGTTTAGCCAACTTCAACTGTACCCTATATACTGTGAAATGTGCGATTAGCCATGATCTCAGACATTAAGGCAGCCTTAACAGTAGCAATAGGAAGTATGAGTATTTGCTTTATAGGGTAAGATAACCGATAGTCAGTCATTGCATACTTCACATCAAATGACCACGCATAATTTCATAATCACACATAATTTGAGTTTCACGTAGCTGTTAGCCTGTAGGCTCCAGTAAATCCATACTCCATGGTGACTTAAGTGGGAAAATCGTAAATGGGAAAAGTTCCCTTGCGGAGAATTTAGTGCTGTTCTTGCAGTCTGCACAAAACTAAAAATAAAAACAATTAAAACAAAAAAAAACAAAAAAAAAACCCTGAAATTTGGTCTTGGCGCAGATATCGGCGGCGGTGAGCATTCCGCTGTGGCAGTGGTTCCTGGGGCGGTTCGGCAAGAAGACGGCGGCGTACTGCGGCATCACGGTAAGCGGTCTCCACCCCCCCCCCCCACGTCCCCCCCTCAGACTGCAGCCACGGACCGCAGACCCTGCGTTGTGCCTTTTCCCTTCAACCCTGAAATCTACTGAAGTCTAACTCATAGGTGTAAAAAGGCTCCATATTCCTGACCCCCATTCATCCTGTGCATACATTCGGCATCCAGTTTTCTCTCATCTAGCGCCACCTTGTGGTGACATTTTTCATCGCCGTCGGCGAATAATGACTGCTTGGTTTTAAACTGTGCATTCAGTAGGTGCTCATTTAAACTGAAATTATACAATTAGCATTTTCACACAATGCATTTCTACAGCTTGATATTTCCATTAATCAAGTCATGATCAAACCAATCCTGGTTTTGACTCCCGTGTTCACATTTATCATGTTTTGTTTTTGTGAATGTCTTTCAGTGGATGGTGCCCTTCACCATCTTGCTGGTCTGCTTTCCCAACCTCGTGGTGGCGTACGTGGTTGCCGTGGCGTCCGGACTGAGCATAGCCGCCTCGATGCTGTTGCCATGGTGAGTGACCGCCATTGGTGGGAAGACCAGGGCTGAAAGGTCAAAGTCTGGGGTGCTGGGAAGAGTTCAGGGGAGCTGGGGTCACAGAACAGAGCTTCCAGTTTCTTTACTCCTTTAATCTAACATCCCGATGAGAAGCTCGGCAGGACACAGATTTTGGGGGAAACGTTTGTGTCGTTGCTAACCCGCGGGACGTGTCGTGTGGTCGCAGGTCGATGCTCCCGGACGTGGTGGACGATTTCAGGCGGGCGAACCCCGACTCTCGGGGGCACGAGGCCATCTTCTACTCCTTCTACGTCTTCTTCACCAAGTTCGCTTCGGGGATATCGCTGGGCGTCTCCATGCTCTCTCTGCAGTGAGTGCCGTCCCTTTAGAGAACCTGCGCCTCAGCCGTAAACATCAGACCAGCTCTGAATGCTCGCCATGAGCCATAATCTCACTCCTCTTATGAGCATATGCTAGCATATGTTAAATGCACCACATCACACCAGCTGTGAATACATGCACTTATCAGAGTTCTCAGACAACTGCCTGCCCAGGAGTGTGGTGTGTGGATGTACAGCGGTGCATGCTGGGATATGAAGGGCGCAGCACCTGATTGGTCGGTTTGGTTGCAGGTTCGCTGGGTACAAAACAAGGCACTGCCAACAGCCCGAACCCGTGGTCTACACCCTCAAATTGCTGATGGGTGCAGCTCCCGTAGCCTTCATCCTGATTGGTCTGGCCATCCTCCTCTTCTACCCAATCACAGAGGAGGTGCGTCAGAAGAACAAGCTCTCTCTGGACCAGCTCAGGTACGACCCGCTCAGGTAATGCCGTTGCCATGGCAGCCAGGGGTACAAGGAATAAGCCTGACTAAACAACAGCAAGCTTTTATTTTTCATTAAAAAAATGTTTCTGGTTCCCATGGCAACCTCTGGCCTTAATTACTGTACTTAATTAGCTGTAACGTTTACGCCACCTGATATTTTAGCTGCATTTCTTGGTAAGCGCATGAATGACAGCCAAAGACTGTTCTTGTGTCCCTAAATGAACTGTGATCTAATCTTCGAGTGAACCAGTGAGACAGTGTCAGTGTGTACACCCAGTTAGCTCATTTAGCCACTGGTAATTGGCGGAAACAAATCCCTGCGTACACATCGACCTTCCAGGTCTGGAATTGCCCACCCTTGTTTTGACATGCAATTATCATTGTGCCCTTCACAGGGAACAGGGTCTCGGCACAGGAAGTGAAGCAGAGGACCTGAGGGGTGATGTGTGACACAAACCCCCCCCCCCACCTGGGACCCCCCGAAACCAGACTCTACCTGGGACACTTTATATTCCACTGCCTGGGAAAATGATCTACTATTAGTGTATATTACACTGGGAAAGAATTATTTGTATGTTTTAATATGAACATTGAAGTTTCTATATTTTTACTTGAACCTGTACTGTATTGCTATCATATATATATATATAAATTATTTATATAAATTAATGTTTAATAACTATTTCACTATTTTTTTCCATCCCATAACTGGGATCATTATTGAGTATTGATTGAAGACACTTTACTGTGGTGTGACGTTGTTGCTCAATAAAATGGAGGAGGTGCCCTTTGTCGTGAACCAATGAGCAGTTATTTCCGACAAGTCATAATCTTGTGTAGGCGGGGCTTCAGTTTGTGGTGGCAATTCAAGCCAAACCGACGCCATGACCAAAATACTGTTGGCTAGAACCTAATGTTTAAGGACTGTTAGCGAAAAACGAGCTTCTTCGTTCTTTTTCAAAAGTTCAGAGCATCTGTGGTCGCCACCGAGAGGAGACCGGCCCAACTCCGGATTCTGCTCGCTATCGTTCATTACGCCGCTTTCCGTCTTTGTTTTGAAGACGCACGCGATTCCATTCTGGCTCGCGCCCTTGGAGTTTGTTAGCGTAACGGCCACACAAATTGTTAACGGTCCCAGAGAGTGAATGGGATTACAGGGGAAAAGACTGGATCAATCTAAGAACAGGAATTAGATGATGTCATCCCCTAAATCAAACTGGATCATCCCCTCATGAGCAGAAGGGCATCTTCTCAGACAGCCAATCCGGTCGCGCGTCTTCTGCTGCCAAGATGGGTTTTCGCACAAAACGCGCAACAAAACTAAGTACCGAACAGTGGCCACTTAACCCGAAAAAAGTAACAAAAGAGCACAGCGGTGTTTAAAGTTTATTTCAATAAATAAATATCAGAAGAGACAGAGCGGTCTTCCACATGAGCGTGATGTACAAGTGCAGTCGTAACCATGGTCACAGAGGGACACGTGCCAGTAACTACGGAGGAAAATAACCTGAGAAAAATAGTGGGAGTGCTTCAACTGCAACGCCAAAAGAAATATGTTAATATTAAATAAATGTCTAAAATGCTTACTGAAAAAAAAAATCTAAATGCTTATTGAATATGATTATACTGAACAGAGTTTTCCCTCAGTGTGGGTTTTTAATAAAAACATAATGGGCTACATTAGCTTCATTAATCCTGGTGTTATGATGTTATGAAATACAGTGTAAGGCACATGACTTGGCCCTGCCAAAATAAAAAAACACTGAATGAAACTCTAGTTTTATTCTAGAACAATACTCAGGTACACAAACACCCCTCTGTTCCCATTCGGATCTTATTAAAAAAAAAAACTGACAGAAAGAGAGAGGATGAGGATGATCTGCACTTCATCAGAGGAAGAAGAACCTGAATCCCCGGGATGAAGTGAGAAAGTCCCATCACAGGTCACAGGCTGGACGTTCTGTCTTCAGTTCACTGAGCAGCCAGCAGGGGGAGCAGTAACAGCAACATCACTTTGTCCTGATGGTCTGTGGCATCTACTGGTTTTCACTGCTACTCAGCACTTAATGGAGTGATTACAGCAGCAGATTACAGGTAATTCAGCCCACCTGGTTTCCTGGGTCTGAATCCGTTGCTGATTTTCAGGTGAAAATAATAAAAAAGCAGCAGAACTCTGTGGCTCTACAGGGCTCTGCTCCACACCCAATCAGGACGGGGTGTCACCGTCGCCGGGGGACCTGGGTAATTTCCGCTTGCCGTTCCGCACCGTGAGCTCCTCCTTCGGTTCGAACGTCAGCGGCACAAACCCGTCCGCGTCGGGCACCAGGACGACCCACAGCGAGCCTGGGGAAAATGCCGGAACACACCGGATCAAATCTGGGAAAATTCTAAGAAACTCTATATGCCCTCTACAGAGCAGAAAAGTCACCAGATCACCCTCAAAAAGTTTCTGTAACTTCTTTTTTGTGGAGCTGAAGGTGACCTGTGCGTTCAGGTGTCCAGCCCCCAACACGACAGACACGCACCTACAGCAACACATCTACAGACACACCGACAGACACACCGACAGACACGCGTGGCGTGTAGCATGTGGCGTGTAGCGTGTGACTCACCATGTAGCATCTCCAGCACCTGCATGTTGAAGAGGTCCTGCAGCACACGCAGGCACAGTTTACCCTCACAGAGCAGCACAGGCCTCCTGTCCTCTATGAACACAGTCTCAGACACCTGCTTCTGCGGGAGGGGAGGGGAGGGGAGGGGGGGAGGAAGGGAGAGAGAGAGAGGGGGAGCAGGGGGTAGAAAGGGAGAGAGACAGGGGAGGGGGGGGGAAGAGAGAGATGAACCAACTTTATGTTTTAGCACAGGTATTAAGTTACAGCAAAGACAGGTACAAATGTCTGCCAAGGCAACGGAATGCACACCACACGAGATCGGTTGCTGTTAGCAACCGCGGTTTGCGTGCACGAAACAGAGGTCAGTCCCCCCTACCCCCCCAGGACCAGAGAACGAGGTCAGCGGTGTCAAAATAATCCGACAGCTGCTGGCATCATCACTTCAGTAAACCCCAGGAAAAAAAATGCTAACCATCGTCTCTCCGAGCCCACCAACCATTACATTTAAAACTACACACACATCACTTTAAAAATACAGACTGTTTGGATATGCCTATACTTTCAGACACCACCAGCATCATGTTTAATCTACAGATTTAAATCTCACTACTGGCTTTCTGATCAGATGGCTATTGATCAAGCCGTTTACACAGCGATAAGTTTGCCGTTAATTTAATTAATATTTTGTACCATTTCCTCAAGAGAACTATTTCAGCAGATTATGAGGTGTCACAAACATTCTGTGACAACATACGACAGATCAGTCGGGAAAACAGCACACCTGGACTTTCTCAGGCTTGGTCATGGTGAGGGTGTTTCTGAACCTTTGAAGAATTTTTCCAAGTTCATAGTCAGTGTTCTAGAACTTGGTGAATTACCAGTAGAGATTGTTCCATCAGCACTAGAATGTTCAGTTAAGGACTTTCTAATCACACATTTGCGATTTTACAACTTCAATGGTTAAGGGCTTGTAAGACAGACGGATACCTGGCAGGAGACGATGACGTAGGGGGCCTCTGCGCGGGACGGGTAGCAGCTGGAGGCCCTCCTCCCGTTCAGGACGTAGTCTTGGATTTTGGATATGCGCTGCTGCATCTCTGCGAAGCGGGCAAACATCCGCTCCGTGTCCAGGGTGTGTTGCTCTGCGGGACGGTCTGCGGGCGCGAACCGCGGGGAAGCGCACCGGCTGGACTCCCGGCTCCCTGGGCCACGCCCGCCCACCAGCAGGCCGGCCACGCCCCCGCCGGGCTCCGCGGACAAGGTTTCCACGGCGATGGAGGAGGTGCTGGAGGCGACGCAGTCGGAGAAGTCGGTCAGGCTGACGGTGGGGCTGGGCTCCTCCTCGCTCTGCACCTCCTCTATCAGCCTCCTCCTCCCTCCTAGGGGGGGCGCCAGCGCCCCGCTCGGCAGCACCAGCTCCGTAATCCCCCCGAAACGCTCCCCCCTGGAGACGTTCTCCGAGCCCCTCCGGGCCCCAGGGAAGCTGAAGCTGGGGTAGTGCGGATTTTGCGCAGGCAGCTGGCCGGACGCCTCGTCGTCGTACTCCAGGTCCCTGGCGAGCAGGCGGACCACGTACTTGTCGGTGCTGGAGGAGGGCAGGAAGGCGGAGTCACTGGCCTTCTGCTGCCCCACCATGAGGAGGAGCCGGCGGTCGCCAAGGAAACGCATGCCCTTCGGCCTCTCGTTCTTCTGCAGCTGGATCTGCTGCAGCTTGGGCATGGTCGCCGCGGAGACGGCGTACACCAGCACCACGCTGCAGGTGTTGGACGCCACGGCGACGGCGCGGCCGCTGGGGTCCAGGGCGATGATGTCGGGCACCAGGATGCCGGGCACGGCCAGCCTCCGGGAGGTGGTGGCCTTGCGGTCGAAGGTCACCACGACCAGGTGGGAGGAGTCCTGGCCGGAGCCCGTTAGCGTGTCGCGGCGCCGCAGGTGGAGCAGCGGGCTCGGGTCGGACCGCCGGTGTCGGCCCAGGACCTGTGTCAGGTCCACCAGCCCGGAGGGCGAGGACGCCCGGAGACTGGACAGCAGGGACCGGTCCGAGTCCGCGGAGCGCCGTCGCGAATCCGATGCGGGGTCCTCCTCCACCGTCAGCGTCACGGGCCGGCGGGACGGCACGTCGAACGCCACGCCCGCGTTCAGCCCGCAGAGCCTGTCCAGCGGCAGCTCGGTCGCCGCGGCGACCTGCGCCTCGCCCACGGACTCCAGCGCGCACACGTAGCCGCCCACGTCGAACACGGGGCAGAGGCCGCAGGGGGCCAGCGTCCGCTCCGCGTCGTTCCACGCGTAGCAGTGCAGCGCGGTTCCCACGGCGACCACCAGCCGCGCGCCGTCCCCCGTCCAGCAGGCGCAGTGGACCAGGCCGCCGCCGCGGATCTCTGCGCGGACGCGCTGGGCGTCGCCGCGCACGGACCAGAGCACGGACGCGTCGCGGCGCGTCAGCAGGGCCAGCGCGTCGGCCCTGGGGTGCCAGACGCAGCCCTGCGCCAGCAGCGGGAACGGCTCGCCCAGCTCGCACGTCTGCGTGCACAGCAGCTTGCTCTGCTCCGCCGTGCTCAGCTGCAGCTGCCACACCGTCACGCGCTTCTTGTGCTGCAGGGCGAGCAGCGCCGGGGAATCCGCGCAGCACAGCGGGCCCCAGCGCAAGCCCAGCACGTGCTCGAACTGCCCGATGACGTTGGTGTCGCCGAACTGGGGCTCCGCGCCGTCGGCGCACTGGAAAGACGTGAGGCACACCTGCTTGCCGTCCGTCCAGGCGATGCCGTGCACGGGGTGAATCGCCTGCTGCAGCGTGTTCAATCCCGTCCTCGGCAGCTTCACTTTACCCAGATCCATACTTCACCAAAGAGAGCCACGCGGCGCGGGGAACATCGCCTTCAACTCGCGTTAATCTGCGCAATTAAACCACACACGTGCAGATCACAGAAAACATCGTCAGCGCGAGCGGCTGTCTCCTTGGTTGTGAAGAGTGCACCGACAGCCATCGCGCTCTAAGAATAAAGTAAAGCTTCTTTTCTCCTTGTATCTTGGCTACTTAATCCTATGGGCAAGTGAGTGCTGAAACAAGGCCAAACTCAAGTGCAATCTGATTAGGCTTGAATGACCCGATTAATAATTTTAAACGTTCTTTGCGGATATTTATAGGTGGGATCCACCGCTAAATATTAACCTCAAGAGACGTGGCAGCGGAAAGAAATGTTTTTCTTTCAGGGATACGTTTAAAATAGACAAAATAGCTCAATAATTTACTGAAATCACTCTTCTCTAATTCAGAATCGGATTATTACATAATACGACTAAATGCAGTCCGCTAACGTTACCTGTTCATCACATGCACGACATCTGTTTAACTGATATGTAATACGTGCGTTATGCTATAAACTCGAGTTGCCGAAATACCCACTTGCTAGATGGGCAAAGGCATACCCATTATTCAGAATTAGCTAGCCTAGCTAGCAAAACCGGTATTAAACTGTCGAGATAAATGTTAGTTTACAGAATTTGACTGTAGTAAAGCTACCGAATCCATTAAAGCGCTGTATATACCTCGGCATTTAATTAACTACTTGTAGTACCCTACACCTGTCGGATAAACTTTCTCACGCAGTATCGTGTACTGTTTCAAAGCGTCCCTCGTTTCGAATGCATTTTCCCGGGGGTGAAAGTTAGCGTCGGGCCGGAAAACGGAAGTATTACCTTTGGCCATTGTGGGACATTGTAGTTTTTTTATTTAAAAAAAATAAAAAAATAAAGTTAATTTCGTGTATGAACACTAGAGGGCGGACAAACACAGCGAACGTAACAGTTTATCACAAAACTGGCATCACATGGAAAGAAAAAACAGATTATATTCTTCACATACATAGACTCTTAGAAAAAAATAGTTCTGTAAGGGTTATTTGGTTTGTCTTCATATGGGAACCCTTTTTACTCCAATATGGAACCCTCTATTGTAGGTGTGAAAAGTGAGAAACCTCCTAGATTGAGCCATTTTGCCCAGCATAGAACGCTTGAGCTAGATAAGGGCTCCTCTATGGGAGACACAGATGAGCCTTTTGGAACCCTTTCTTCTGAAAGTGTAGCTCTTAATGTACTTGGCAAATACAGCATATACCGTATCAGACGGGCAGGCCTGCACTGGTGCTTGTGATTTGACAGAGCCAGTGCAGACAGCGAGAGCCACAGAAGGGCTGGAGATTACTCTGAGAGGAGTCGCAGGTGCGAATGGCGGCTGACCAATCAGAGTGCCTTCCAACCACCTTGCGCACTGCTGCCATGGCGACTGCCCATTGGTACCACGCAGGTCTGCACTGTATGAGACTGAACTAGCCAGTCTGAACATCAGAGGGAAAAAAGCACTGAGCGCTCCAAGCACAGCACTTCGCCAAGATGGCCGACAACCAAAAGCTCCCTGTTGCCCGTCACCTGTCGCATGTCGCCCGTAGAACCTTCAGCGCCTGGGGTCCACATTCCCCCTGCGGCCGGCCAATCAGACGGCTGCCCCTCTGAAATGCGACAGACAGGCCAGAGCTGGTCGAACCGCAGGAGCTGAGGGGTGACTACAGGGATACATCACCATTATATCCAATACATCTTTATTATTATTATTATTATTATTATTATTATTTATTACCATACTTTTAGCCTCAATTTTAAATTCCATTTTAAAATCTATGACCACTGAAATAATATGTTCCTCTAGTGTCAATCAACAACCTACAACAAAATATGGAGCCCCCCTTCACACCCACTCAGTATTTCGTCAATGTTCTGTCTTAGCAGGCCCATAGTACCACGCGTGTAAAATATCTGAAAAGACTGGGGGGGAAAAAAGCTGTGAAACGCTTGAATTTCACAGAAAGTTTTAATAAAATTAATATATGATCAAAGTCCTGTAATATAATTTGGGTGTCTGGCCTTCTTCCTGAGCTGCTGAGATCGAATGCAGTCTTGCAGCTCAGACGGTACTTAGAGCTAATCAATACTTATCAGATGCCAGCCTGTAATATTTTAATGGACTTGTACTCCTTTGAGGAATTAACTGTGTAAGGCAAAAAGATACTTAAAAATTAGTAAGGGACAGAAACGGAATGTATATTTAGATTTTTTTTTTTTTTTTTTAATTTAAAAAAAAAAGTTTATTTGCGTCAAATGTAATGCGCAATAGCGTGGGACGTTTTTGCTGTAATGATAACCTGGATTGGGTTTCCCTTTCAGCCAATCACCTGACTCCTGCCACTGAGTTGGGCGGGGAAGGAACCGTTCCAAAATAAGAACGCGCAGAAACGCGGATAGTGGTATCACCATTTGCCAACCGCACTGATTTTGTTTTATAGGGTTGAGATAGGAGTAAAATATCTCAAACCACTAACAAATTCAGATTCACTCCGATAGGCTTAAACACCCGTCATTTACAGTAATCCATAAGGTTTTTGACGATGTAGATAGACTTCGCAGAAGTGAGCTTTATAGCAGAGATACGCACAGTCTTAACGAGATGCATCGTTGACGCATTACTTCAGTCCGTGTCCTGAGAACGTATATACGTTTTCACCAAAAATCTCGATGTTTTGCATAAAAGGTTGAGAAAACAAACAGAATAGCGTTTCCTTGCAGTGTAGTATAATGTGACGGATACGTGTAACCCCCCTGCCACCTATTTTTTGTTCGAATTAGGTGGTTTATTAAAATTTAACACAATGCAAGTTTGGCCAGGTGCGAGTTACAATTTAGCAGCTGTAAGTATGACTGGCGGACTACAGTTGGAAAGCGGAGCAGTAAGCTGAGGACGGAATTGGGGAGGGAGATAGTCTTCGCGTAATGTAACTGAGCCGATCTTGGCTCTAGAGTACAATACTGTCAGTAGTCGAGGGGAGGGGGGCTAGCAGTAGCTGGCTCCGTCAGTAGTGGAGAGAGAGGGTTGGCTGTAGCAGGCTAATTTTCCAGCATATAGTACATTAGTGTTATCAAGCTAGATACAGTTGCGATCTAGCCCATTCTGTCCCATTTTCGGCAAAAAATCAACTAGCTAGCTAGATACCGTTACTTCAAGTACTAATGGGTGTGGAGGTTGAGACCATATCTCCCGGAGACGGTAAGGTGTAACGCTAGTGTTGAATTAACTAGCAGGTTGTTCGTTATCCAGATTTCACAGGCACTGCTCGATAAACTTGGATATTTGACTGGATATCGAGGTTTCTTAGCTATCTCGCTTACAACTGCCTTACTGGATCTATCTGACGAATGGTTCAATTGCTTTCTAACAACTGAGCTAGACTAAAGCCGGGGAATTATTTGTCTCCTACATTACTAGCATATTAACTTAAATGTAATAGTCCGTTCAGATATGCTACTTCTGCAGGCTGCAGACTGCAAACAAGCATGTCAATCTAGCGCTGGCTAGTTTGGAGTAGTTGTCACTATGCTACCTAGCTATCCATACTATCAGCTAGCTACGAAGCGGCACTGCGATTAAGTTGCTAGACCTAATGGTAATGCATCAAACAGACGTTTTGTTGCTTTTCAGGAACTTGGCTGTTAGCATGTTGCCCAGTTTACCTCAACTAATAGCCATTGGTATCGGTTTTGTGCATGTCCAGTAATTATGCTAGTCAGTTTACCAGATGCCTTGCGTACGTGGAGCGTAATTTAGACCTAGTACCAGCAGAAGCGTTAGTCAAGCTAGCAGCCAACTCGGGGTTACGTGGCGAACATTGCTTGTTAGTCTAGCTAACAACATGGATGTATTCTCTTTAGTTATAATTAGACGAGTTTTATGTGTATTAGTTTAAGATTATTTTACATTTCCAAAACCGTATCCCTGTCTGGTGATTCATAGCCGGTGTTTAAATGTGTGAGCTGGGTGGTTTGGACACGGTTTTATTGCTAGCCTACATTAGCATGTGTTTGTTACAGTTGCTCGCTGTTTAAATCTGTGGCTGGCTGGCGAGCACGCCGTGTGCGCTAAATCTAAAAAAAAAACTGCATGCGAAGTTTGATACAGGAGTCTGATTCAGAGCCGTTGTATTCATTTAGCAACTCCGTTATATCCACGAACTTTAATGTTGGCTATCTAAGTTTGTCGGTAGTTACATTAGTCTACTTCAAACGAGCAGAATCTTGCACGTTTTGCGCTGTTGACCCGCTCCAAATGCAGAATCAAGGCGATTTTGGAGTTTGTGGTGTTTAACCGCTTGCTTCTGCCTGGGTTTCTAGAAGTTTCGTGCCAAGTGGTAATTACCTGGTGTAACGTGTTGGTTTTGGGCTTGTAACTAATTGCCAAGGCAATGATTATAGCTACTAAAGCAATTTCTCCCGTTTTAACAGCGTAGCTGTCAGAGAGTGCTTCACGTTTATTTGGCACCAGTTGGTGATTGTATTTAATCCCCGCCACAAATATTTATATTAAATTGATTAGTGTACACAGGTTACCACACTGCATGCGTAGACTTCTCTTCGAAGACAGTGTTCTCTCGGGCAGTGCCTCCAAACTGTTAATTCTTTTGTCTTTGCTAATGACTGCGCGGTTGTTCACTGTCTTCTGTGTCCAGAACGGAACGGAAAACTGACCCCGTTTGGCTATGAAACGCCCACGCATTACCTGGCCTGTCACCAAGCCTGCTTGCGCCGTTTTTTTAAAATTATGACTATATTTTTTACCATAATTGTTCGGATAAGCAGGAAGCCACAAATCGTTTCGCCTTCTCTTCGCGTAGTTTTTACGGCCAGACTCTCAAACTTCTAATCTTTTTTCGAGGGGAAGCATTTTTTTAAGCGGGTCACATTTGAGTGGCCTAATTATATCGGAGCCACGTGGGATTCACGAGATTTGCGTTGGCGTGCCAAGCGCAAGAGTAGTCTACAATGCGCCCAGTTTGCACAGCTTAGACTTTTTGAACGGGCCCAGGTAAACAGGACATAGACCAGATGAGCTCGATTCGTGCACCTGAGAGGTGTGTAGAGGTGCAGGGTCCTCATTACTGCTGTTTCTGTCGCTACTGTTAGGAAAATGAGTAGACCATGTACTCTCTGACGCTAAGATCCAGTACACACCACCCTGTGGCCACTCTGACTCCAGCTGCAGAACACTAATGTTAAGTGTTCAATCAACTCTGACGAGTTTGAGTCCAGTTAGGACCATGTGTACTCCACTGGAGTAAAACATTTTAAAAATCATCTGAATTATTTTACACAGGGGTGTCTCCAATGGGGTGGCCTGTGTGGCACTGGCCACCTCTGGAATTTGATTGGCCACTCTATATTTCCACCAAAAATAGCGCATTATCATTGGCTAATATAAACTGTTGCCCATAGTGTCCTAAGCCCCCCTACTGTCTCTGTGACCCCCCCCGGCCACCCCATGAAGAAAATTCTGGTAACAACGCGGTGTTCTCTGGCCAGTGCATTGCTTTACGTTTGGCAAACTGTCTCATCCGGCCGCTTAAATGAGCTGTGAGCCGTATTGCAGGAACGGAACTGAATATCCCTGGCAGAGCCAGGAGCAGGCTAACGGGATCGTCACATAGGACCGTGTATACGGGATTAATGTTATTTAGCAATCAAATGTGTTCTGTTTAAAGGTTGACTCACCGAGAGAGAGGCAGCTGTCACAATTATTATTATTATTATCGTTTGTTGTTACAGTCCGAATGTGTAATTATAAAAATGACGTGTTGAGATTGACAGGTGCAGGAAAACAGGGTGTGGGTTTGAATAGGCCACGCTGGCCCAGTGAAAGTGCTTTTTATTTTTATTTCCTTTTACACCAGGGGGGTCTGGAGCCCCCCCCCCCCCCTCCCCTCCCCCATGGCATTCCTCTCTCTGACTCACGTTCTCATTCCTGGTACATCCCCCACCCCGTCCCACACACACACACACAGATACACACGCACATATACACACCACACACACACACACACACAGATACACACGCACATATACACACCACACACACACACAGATACACACGCACATATACACACCACACACACACACACACACAGATACACACGCACATATACACACACAGATACACACGCACATATACACACCACACACACACAGATACACACGCACATATACACACCACACACACACACAGATACACACGCACATATACACACCACACACACACAGATACACACGCACATATACACACCACACACACACACACACACAGATACACACGCACATATACACACCACACACACACACTGAATTTGTGTCACAGTTCGAGTCGAGCTCTTTTCAGGAGCGTTGCCGCGGTACAACGTTTGTCTGAACGTGGCGCTGAATTTGTATTTTGGGCCGCTGCGCTACTTCCAGGCTACACTTTGGGCATCTTGCACAGCTTTACATTTAGCGTATGATCCATTTATACAGCTGGATATTTACTTAGGCAAACCAGGTTAAGTGCCTCGCTCCAGGGTACTGAAACAGCACCCTTACACCCCCAGCCTTACAAGCCCTGTTCCCTACCCACTCTAATCCACTGGTACCCTGCTGTAGCTAGCTAGCTACAGCGACTGTCGAAAGGGTGATGGTCATCTTGCCTTGTAACTCGAGAGAATATTAAAAAGTTAACAACCTTTTTTGTTTGTCTCTTGTCTGTATTCAGTATTAGGCGTCACATGCAGCACAGGATATGAGTAAAAGTGTGTTTCGTTCGAGACACGGCCTGACTGCTGTGCTTTCTGGCCTTCTGGTGCTGCTGTGTGGAACTCCTGCTCAGAATGCTGCAAGTGATATAACTTACTGAATAATGGCGTCTTGCTGGGGAGTTATTCTCTCTCTCTCTCTCTCTCTCCCTCTCTCTCCCTCTCTCCCACACACACATATTGATTAATTCAGGATTAAATTCTCTGCCCCCCCCCCCCAAAAGAATCCTGCCCACGTGAGAATGTGATAAGACGGAGATTCGGAGGCGGGGGGTGTAGATGGGAGGTGTTGGTGTGATTTTATGGGAGCCGTTTCCGCAGAGTCTTCCTGTTTAACGAAACAAGTTCGCAGAATAGTCCAAATCGCACTGCATTCGCAATCAGACATTTACATATACACGCATTTACATATATGTGCATTTATAAATATATACATTTACATATATACGCATTTACATATATAAACATTTACATATATACGCATTTACACAACGCCTTTACGTTCAAGCAGTTACATTTACATTTATGTTTAGGCGGCTATATTCACACTTATACATTTACATTTAGAAAGTTACATTTGCATTTATATTTACCCATTTACATTTACATGTGCGCATTTAGCAGATGCTGTTAAGCTGATTGATATGCACAGGCGCTGAAAAAAGGTTTGGGCCACAGGACGCTGGTGCTGACACATCTGAGTCACAGCCTGGGGGGGGTGAACACCAGCCCCCAGCCAAACGCTGGTACATATCACCTGTGGCTGGTCCGTTTGTCTGATCTACCAGCCACTACCAGGCAGGTGACCACCCGTCACTTGGAGGTCCTGTTCTGTTCTAAATATCTTGTCGTGTGGAAAAAGGGCGAAATTGGCAGGTGAATTTTGGGATGCACCCGCCCCTGTGGCCAGTAGGGTTAGTTTCTTCCCCTGGTCTCTCTTTCTCCCTCTCTTCTCCCCAGTCTTTCTGTCTCTCCTTTCCTGCTTTTCCCTCTCTCTCATTTCCTTTCCCTCAGTCTTTCTTTCTCTCACCCTCTCGCTGTCTCTCTCTCTTTCTTTCTCCCTCTCACTGCAGTAATGGTAGGTCTGTACTAGTTGTGTCATACGGTGCAGTGCTAACAGAGAGTAAAATGATGTTGTCGCTAATGAGATGTCATCAGGAAGCCAAGTAACCAGTAGGTTCACGGGTTCAAATCCTTGGTTTGCTTAAATCACTCCCCCCCCCCCCCCCCCCCCCGAAGAGGCAAAGCCTGCTGTATGTAGAAGCAGTGCTTCTTTGGCATGGCACTTGTTGTACGTCGCTCTGGATAAGAGCGTCTGCTAAATGCCTGTAATGTAATGTAATGTAATGGCGTCAGTAGCAATGCTAAATGTATGTAACCTGAGTAACGTACATGCACGTGTGTAACAGGATACATTACAGGATACAGGATGTCCGTACGGAACAGTATTTGTTGCTGACTGTGACCGTTCTCCTTAAAACAGGGAGGACATTTCCAAAGAAAGGACAGACGTGTGTGGTGCATTACACAGGTAAGACCAGTGATTCATGTCCTGTGCCCAATCTCTTCTTTTTCTGGTGGGGGTGAGGGGGCGGGTGAGCGGCGGGGGCGAGGGGGTGGGGGGGTTAACCGTAAGGGAAGCCGCTCAGACTGAGGTAAGCTTCCCTCTGCAGCGCGTTCTCACACTGCTGTATGTGGGGTTTTTGGGAGCGGCCTGTCCTAACCGCAGAGGTAATTCTGGGTAAGTGCATTAGGGATTAATGCTGCGAGTTTCACAGCTGCAGTGCTCAGAGGTGTGGGCTCCAGCAGAATTTCTGCTTGCGTTAGCGGAACGTTCTGGAAACGTCCGCTGCGCCTTCCCTACCTTTTTCTTTTTTTTTTCTCTCTCCTCGATCTTGTTTTTTCAGTTTTTTTTTTTTTTTTTTGTTCTGTCCTGGGCACGGAATGTTGGGGTGGGGATCCGGACGTCTGCTGGGTAAATAAACAGAGATTATCGCTTTCGGTTTCCGTGGAAACGAGGCGATGGGCGGGGCCGCTGTCGTTTCCTCAGAGGCTGGCCGCGGCGGACAGGAAGTGGAGGCGTCTGGATTCCGCCGTGTCTGAGTGTGCAGGAAATGTGTACAGGAAGTTCAGTGTGTAGCGCTTTACAAAGGGCATCATCACAAAGCAGCTTCACAGAGCTCTGGGCCTGACCCCCCCCCCGCCAGGCCTGGGGCGACGGTGGCACACTTGCTTGTTTTCTGTGTGATGCGTAACCCAGGACCCAGGTGACGTACAGGTGTATCCGGGCGTGGCCAGGTAGAGTGAGTGTGAGTGGGACAGGTCTCTGTGCGGGACGTCCTGCTGTGTCGCACCCCCGCCGTGTCAGTCAGACTGATCCAGCTCTTCAGTCCCCCTCACCTCCCTCCCTTTCTCTCCCTCCCTCTTTCTCCCCTTTCTCTCTCACTCCCTCCCTCTTTCTCTCTCCCTCTCCAGAGTGAGAGAGGGACACATGCTGGGCTGAGACAGGGAGAGAGATTCAGAGAGAGAGAGAGAGAGACGGAGAGAGAGAGTCAGAGAGAGAGAGACGGAGAGAGATTCAGAGTGAAAGTGAGAGAGGCACACATGCTGGGCTGAGACAGGGAGAGAGAGAGAGAGAGAGACGGAGAGAGAGAGTCAGAGAGAGAGAGACAGAGAGAGAGAGAGAGTCAGAGAGAGAGAGACGGAGAGAGAGAGTCAGAGAGAGAGAGAGAGACAGAGAGAGATTCAGAGAGAGAGAGAGAGAGACGGAGAGAGAGAGAGATTCAGAGTGAAAGTGAGAGAGGCACACATGCTGAACTGCTGAATCGACCCCACGGCACTTTGATTTATGCCTGGGTTTCATTTTACTTCACACCGTAGTCACCACCCCCCCCCCCCCCACCTCGGTCAGAGGAGGGTCATCTCTCACTCCCGGGACGTGTGCTGATGCAGGCTGGGGTGGGTGGGGTGGGGCAGGGTCTGTCCCGTTGGGGTGGTGGGGTGTGGGGTTGCCTATATTAAGCAGCTAGCTCCGTGCTGCAGCAGCGTGAGAGGGCTCTATATTAAGGTCTGGGCTGCAGCGGCGCTGACCCTGTTAGCGGAGCGCTAACACAGAATCCGGCCCCCTTGGCCCCCCGCCACTTTCCCACAGCAGGTGCGCCTCTAATTCCCTCTCTCCCCGGAGGAAGACTCAGTTAACCCTCTGATGAGCAGGCTTTATTTGGAATGTTTTTTTTTCTTTCTTAACGTTCTAAGCCGAGTGTTCTAGAACTCCGTTCCTTTCGGTCGCCAGTGGTGGCGATTGTGACATCAGCATTGGAATGTTCGGTTTAGAACGTTCTAATCACACACGTGATCCTGTGCATTACCGGGGTTAAAGATGTCAGACGTATGCCAGCCTGCTGATTGTGCTTCACAGTGAGGGGAGAAGGGGTACTGCAGGGTCTGGCCAGAAATTTAAAACAATCACCACACGAATAGCCTTGATTGACCGCTATTTAGACCTGTCAACACTGATAATTGGTCTTTCCTTGGGGTTTCTCTTATGTGGAGCAAAAAGCATCCTATTGACAATTCAAACTGTTTTATTATATAATCTATATAACAGCTTAGTTTGTCCTGCACTTGGACCCACAATACGAGCAAACCAACCTTAACAGGCCATTATTTAGTCCATAAATTAACACAAATAAGTAACCGTAGTTGACCCTTGTTAGGGTAAACCCTAGCTGGCTGCACACGCAAATGCTTTCCCCTCGTTTGATGGACACCTGCTCCGAGCAGAGAGCAGATGGATTAGCCTTGGCTTGCTTCAGTGGGGCAGATCCTGTTTTAGCAGCAGGGGAAAGCCACACGGCTCAATTAAAATTTCTCCCGGCTGATCTCGCTGCCATAAATGCCAGCGTGGCGGCCGATGGCGAAGGATCAGCCCTTTTGTTAGCCCGCGCTGCTGATGGAAGTGACCCCCCCGAGCTCCAGAGCGGCGGGGATCTCAGACAGCGGCGGCCATTGTTGGGGGGCGAGAGTCACGGGCGCCGTGACAACCGATCCCCTCGGCTCTCGCTGATGATGTCAGTTCTAAAAAGGAGCAGAGCCCCTGTCTGGCATTTAAGGGGGTGTGTTCGCCTCCCCCCCCCCCCCCCCTTCATGTGCTCAGCCCAACACCTCCATGTCATTACTGGCCTTTATTTAACCCCCTTTAAATTACTACAGGGCGTACGAGACGCTGTGGAGGATTTGCTCTGTGTTAATAAAGTGGTGTAAAATGTCATAGCAAAAGCCGGTGTAAATCTGCTTAGTTTTTGTTTTTAAAAAAATGCTGCCAGCAGTTTTAATCCGTGTGTATTTTAATGTGGGTTAATTAATTAGCAAGCCGTTAGCTGTTGCTGTTTTACTGAAAGGAAGTCTGTGTTGTGGTGTAGTTACACTTTCCTGACTGAAAGGCTGTAAATATACCAGCGTCATTAGCTACTCTCCTTTAAAAAAAATAAACGAATGCTCGGCTTGTTCATGAATGATTACATAAAGGATACATAAATCAATAAAAATGAGTAAACATTAAATATTTAAATCTGGCGGGGAGGGGGGGGGGAGTAGAACAGGCTTTGATATTAATTTTGTAATAATATTGCTGAATCTGTTGTTAAAAAGGCCGGTGCTGTACTGTATTTTTGGGCGGGATATAGACGGACCCGGCCTGCGTGCGTTATCGCGTTTCACGGGAGTCTGGTGGGGTCAGGTTCACCCTCCGGGCCGGATACAGTAAACTGCTGTAAAAATAGCAGCTTCTGCTGGCAGCTTCAGATAGAGTCAGTTTCACTGAGAGGGTTCGAACTGTGAGAGCACAGTGGGAGGACTGCAGTGTTACAGTGTTGCACTACACTGTTCCGTTACCTTACATTAGATTGTTACGTTACGTTTTACTGCATTACGTTGCATTACATCATGTTCCATTATATTGTCACCTTACATCATGTTACGTTACATTGCACTACATTACATTGCCTTGCGTGATGTTACATTATGTTGTTACATTACTGTGTTACATTACACTGTTACATTACATTATTTTCATGTAGCCGAAACCCTTGTTTAGAGTGGTTTACAGTGTGGGTGAAGTGTAACCGTGTTCACTTGATTACTATGGACATTTAGTACCCGATCTGGCTGACAGCATTTCCAGTCCAGAAAGTATAGACTTTCAGTCATGTGGAGAGGGAGAAGAAATGTGTAAAAAAACAATAAAAGCACATTGTAGAAGCGCACAGGAGTAGATTTACGTAGCATAGCAGTTTTTAACTTTTGTTTTTGTAATTTAGTTTTTCCTCTTTGCGGGGTTTTAAAATTTTTTTACAGTATGACTGGCCCTACTGTGTGTATAAAAGCCTTCTTAAGGAATCATATTTCATAGGAGAAAGGATTCTTCATAACCCGAGTACAGGAAATAAAACACAGTGAAGGTACGTGTCTGATCGATGGTGTGGGATCGATGCTCCTGAGCACAGGATGCTGGTTTTGCAGTCTCTCATTGCACTGTGCTTTCAGGAGCTTAGTTTAATCAATTTTACACCATCATCTTCACCCCCCCCCCCCTCCTTAATTTCTCTTGCCACTTCACCGACTCCCCCTTCAAACCTCCACTGGGTCTCCAGACCCCCCCGAAAATCTTAAGAAATTGGTTGGGAGACTGGAACGGTTGCTCAGCTCCTTCATTGTGACAATAAATTGTGTCAAAAGGCTGAATGATTTATAGAGCATTTGATTGTTCAGAGAATTATTCATAGAGTAAATAAAGCAAAAATAATTGATGGAGTTGTGGCTCTAGTCTGCTCTTCCCCAACCCTTTTTTTAATCTTGCCTAAAATTAAAAGTTTGAAGAATAACAAACAGCGAAGTGTTTGAATGTGGATAAGTAGGTAGTGCTGAGCTGTGGCCTAATTCTTGTTCCAGTACCAGAAAAAAAAAAAACTCAAATCCTGGCCTGGAATTTATTAAAACCTCCTGCTTACGGCCTCCGGAATGTCTTTGGGTCAGAGCGTGGACGTTACTGGCCCGGATTTAACCGTCTGAAAAACACAGATCCCAAAAAGGCTCTTATGTAAAGTCCCGCTCTTTCAGCTGTAGCGCCTCAGCGGGGTACATGCAGGCTATTCCGTGCCAGGTTTCCTAAGCCAGTTCAGTTCCGTTTTTATTTATTTATTTATTTTATTTTTTTTAACATTCTGGTCCAATTAGGGATTTCTGCTCTGACAGCAGTACTCTAGGCGACGGCTGACCCACATACCCACAGAACCAGGCGATGGTTTGGGCTCCCGGACCACTTCTCACACGCTGGTGGTTCACGAGGATGTGAGCTCGCTTTCGAATGGCCTTCCTGTCTCTGGGGGAGCATCGAGTACGACTCTAGAAAACCGAAAAATCCCTGAAACAAATTTTAAAAGATTAATTCCAAAAACCTCTGACACCAGTGTTTGATTCGAGATGTATTGCATCTCAGAAAATATGTAGTCTTCTGGCTTTCACTGTGGGCTACTGGACAGTTTTCACTCTGTGAACAGACAACGGTACATTTGTTTTCTTAGTTTCAGGGATTTTAAGTAAATCATCCTGAGCTGTGCTGCCTGTATATTCAGCCTTAGCTGTGCTACCTATAGATTCAACCTTAGCTGTGCTGCCTGTAGATTCAGGCTCAGCTGTGCTGCCTGTAGATTCTGCCTCAGCTGTGCTACCTGTAGATTCAGCCTGAGCTGTGCTACCTGTAGATTCTGCCTCAGCTGTGCTGCCTGTAGATTCAGGCTCAGCTGTGCTGCCTGTAGATTCTGCCTCAGCTGTGCTACCTGTAGATTCAGCCTGAGCTGTGCTGCCTGTAGATTCTGCCTCAGCTGTGCTGCCTGTAGATTCAGCCTGAGCTGTGCTACCTGTAGATTCAGCCTGAGCTGTGCTACCTGTAGATTCAGCCTCAGCTGTGCGGCCTGTAGATTCAGCATGAGCTGTCCGTGGTGCTGAAGTGTTTGGAAGACAGCAGAATTTAATATCCTACCTGGAATATTTAATATCATCCCTGGCTTGCTTAATGCTGTACTGGAATCTTTAATAGCGTACTTTGATTATTTAATATCGTATCTTGTTTTCTGCGGTCCTGCTTCTTCTCTTGGAATATGATTAAATATGATGATATTATATTTACTCTGCGTTGTATATTACCGTGGGTAGATTTATTAGGATTTTCTTTTTATTATAGGGATTCCACATCTTTTTTGGGAAACTCATTCTAATTCAAACTGCCCCCCCCTCATATCACAACTCCTTAATTCTTTAATCAGGTGCCGTGGAAACTTTTATTTTATTTTATACGTATTCTTTTATTTTCCTTTTTAATTTTGTTGTATTTAATGTGCACATTTGGCGCACTTGTAAAAGAGTACTCCTGCTTTCAATGTGCCTCAGAGTTTAAATAAAGGAAATTCACTCCTGCCTGCTGGTTTGTTTTTAATCTTACAGATGAAACGGTAACAGTAATGCCTCTCCCCTTTTTATTGTGTTCTGTTGTGTTTCTAAAGCAGACCGACGGGAAGGTTTCTTGTAACCATGACAAAAAAATGTTTGCTGGTGTTGAAATGGAAGGAATTTTATTTTTCCTTCGCCAGGCATGTTGCAGAACGGGAAGAAATTTGATTCGTCGAGAGACAGAAACAAGCCCTTCAAATTCAAGATGGGCCGACAGGAAGTGATCAAAGGCTGGGAGGAAGGAGTCACACAGGTAAGGGGGGGCGGGGGGGGGGGGGGGGGGGGGGGGGGGCTGGGGTGTGCTACCTGTCTGGGCCTCGACGGCAGGGAACGCGTTTGGGTTCAGGTTCAGGTCTGCATGGCTGTTGTTATTTTAAGAATTTATGATCTAGGAAAAAACCATAGATACATTAATGCATGGGTGTCCGGTCTTATCCAGAAAGGGCCAGCGTGGGTGCAGGTTTTTGTATTAGCCTTGCACTACAAACCCTGATTCTCTATTCAGGTTAGCCCTGTTTAATGTGGGGCTGTGGGTAAGATGTTCTCTGTGCAGGTTTGCCCAGTTTAATGTGGGATTGTGGGTAAGATGTTCTCTATGTAGTTTGGGCCAGTTTAATGTGGGATTGTGGGTAAGATGTTCTCTGTGCAGGTCTGCCCAGTTTAATGTGGGATTGTGGGTAAAATGTTCTCTGTGGTTTAAATACTGCAGGTGCTTCTGTGGTTTGAGGTATGAAGCTGAGTGAAAAGCACAGAGTCAGCGAATCTGTTTATTGTTCCAAAAACAGGCTAAAGGTGCCCATTTGTGTTTTTGTGTGTGTGTGCTCGTACACGCGTGTGTGTATGTGTCCCCAGATGAGCCTGGGACAGAGGGCTAAGATCACCTGCACACCAGACATGGCTTATGGGGCCACAGGTCACCCCGGGGTCATCCCGCCCAACGCCACCCTCATATTCGACGTGGAGCTCCTGAAACTCGAGTGAAGACTCCCAGAGAGGGGGAGTGGCCATCCCTGCCCCGCCCCCGGCCCCTCCCTGCCTGACTCCGCCCCTGACCCCACCCTCTGTCCACGCCCCCGAATGATTTCAGCATCTTAAACCTCTTTCTTAACCAATCCTCTGCTTTGCTGCCAACTGTGCCAGTTAGACGCCTTTTTACATACTGATACCACCATATGGCTTCCTATTTACCATGTTTATATCTTACACAAAAAATGTTTGATCTTTGTTGCTTTTCATTTTTAAGTTGTACATTTTTATTGAATCTGCAAAATCACAGCAAAATAGCTGGATCCCTATATATATATATATATATATATATATATGTATAATATATATATATGTATATATATATATATAAATATGAGTATTTACTGAGGTGTAGGCTGCTGCCAGGCTGTTGTGAGTGCAAGTAGGACTTGTGTACAGTATTCTCTGTTTGAATGGGCATTAAGAACCCCTGTCTGCATTGGTGCTTTTTTTCCCGGTGAGCCGAGCTGTGCTGAGTGTTAGCCGCGTTTCGCACGTTTCGCACGTTTCTCTCTCTCTTACCGCTGGCGGCGAGGTGCGGCGCAGTCTCCCTGCATGCTGACGGGCGCCTCAGCCCAGAGCCCGCCTCGCGCAGTCCTCCGCTCTTAATTTGAAAAAGTTGGGCGCGCGTGTGTGTGGTCCGTGCCCTTTGACCTTTGAAAGGGTGCCGTGTGGAGAGAAGCCTGTTCTGCTGAACTCTCCTGCTGAAAACGGCAACCAGTGTTCCCAACTTTTCTGCACTAAAAAATATTTAATTAAACTAGTCCCCCCCCCACCCCGCCCCCTAACCCTGCAGAAGTTGCTTACTGTTACTTACAGATGTTTCTGGGGGTTTGGACTGCAGGGAAAATTAGTCATGTTCTGCATGCTCCATTTTGGATTTTTGGGCGCTCTGGTTATTGCATAAATGAAATGCACGTTAGATTTTAAAAATTATTTTCTTTTGCTTACTTGGGTAGTAAATCCTAGTAATGGAGGCAAAGTACTATGTGTAGACAGGTCTTGGATTCTAGTTCTGGCAACATAAATTGGCAGGTTTGGCGACACTGATCAGTGTCTCTGTGCTGTGGGCTTTACCTGCAGCCCTTTCTCAGGTGTGTGTGGCTCCGCCCCCTACAGGGTTACACAGGTAAAAAAAAAGTGAGCCAATGAAAGATGTGCTTTTCCAGTTTTTTTTTTTCCTATGTGACTTTTTAAAATTCTCACAGTTGGAAGCACGTAGTACTTCACTTTATACAATGCAACATTAACACGCTAGCATGTGTAATGCTGCACAGAAAAACGGCGTGCACTATACATTAATTCATCATGCCGAACTAGCCATTACCCAGTCAAAAATCACACACTCGTCTTAGGTGGCCATTTTGCCTTGTGCAAGGCGTGGTGCATCATAAACAGCTCCATTTTTGGGTTATTCCATTGGGTTTATTCTAGAATGTTCACAGTGTGCTTCACTGGAAGCTACCCACTTAAAATCCCAGAAATGTCTAAGTATTTTTGTAATGAATATGGAGAATGAAGCACAATAATTGTTTTCTCTCATTAATAAACATGTAGAGTTGAGGATGAGACAGAAATTCTGCACGTTTTACATTAGCACGACCACTTTCGTCCTAAGAATTTTAATCCGTTTGAAGTTTGAGCGATCTCACCTGGCGCGTCACCTGTGTTTACAAAACTGTACTCTCAGAAAGTGTCACGAGCCTTTTCCAAAGGAAGGTGTTCTGAAACTCATCGCTGAAAAGCAAAACATAAAGAAAAGAAGACTCCAAAGAGTGATCATATTAATATATGTCTTGGTTTGATACATAAAATAATACATTTGTGTCCTGTTTTATTTTCCCTCTGGCTCATTACCTCTGCAATTTAGTGTCTGTTACCCATATCCCATCATGCACTGCGGCTTTCCAATGTCCAAGCACTGCTCTGACTTGTAGCCTCTAATTTTCTGATCAATGACTCAAGGATGAAATGACTTTTTACCGACAGCGCTCACTGACAGCTGTAAATCTGTTCGGTTCTCTATGTGGTCCTGTTTGGAGGCGGCGCCAGGAATGCTGGGTAAAACTGGTGCACCATGGGAAACCTGGATGTGGCTGAACAATAATCTTCTCCTCAGTCAGCTTTTACTGGCAGTGGAGATCTCCTGGCCTGCACTTTTACAGTTGTCACCAAAGGCATGCCACAGCTGTATTCACAAACATTGTATGAAAATAAATAAATGATTTATGAGGAATGACTTTAACATTAAAACTGGTGTATGGTGGATTTTTTAAATGCATGTCTTGGAGCAGGAAGAAGTGTTAAAAAAAGTTTGTGTTAACCCACTTGTGCAAAATACAGCATATATACAATTGCACAAATGTGGCAAACCAGACCTTTTTTTTAACATGCAGGAACAGGTTTGTTTTTAGATTGACACTTTTTATTTCGCTCAAAGTCATTGAGCAGCCAGTTTTCGACAATGACCAGACTTTCAATTAACTGCAATATCCAGCACAACTGGTCAGTGTCTTTTATTTTTTTTACATTTGAGGCATGTAGCTTACATAACATTAACAGCATTTAGCAGACGCTCTTATCAAGAGTGACTTACACAACTTTTTACAAAGAGATTACCAGGAGTGGGGTTCGAACCCACGCGGACATACGTCCATTGGATCTTAAGTCCAACGCCTTAACCACTCGGCCATCCTGGTACACACAGGATGCTGACAGTCTTATCCGGAATGACTTGTAATTAGTGCACACTAAAGCCTTTTACATGCTCTACGCAAAGACCGCCACAGATTTGGGACATAAGCAGGCTCTCTACTTATATACTATGCATGCTTTTACCTTTTTGTTTTCCCCTTGCCTGTTACAATCTGCTAATCCACAAGATGGCAGTCTAGGCTTGTCTGGCAGGAGTAACCTTGGTGCTGAGCATTTTATTTAACGGCTACCATGGATGAATGCTTGCTGTATACAATGCAGTCTATAAGTATTTGGACACTGTCACCACTTTTGCTGGCTTGGCTCAGTACTCTAGCATTTGAAAAAAAAGTGCTTTCATTTGAGAGTATTTATATCCATGTTAGGTGATCCATGTAGGAATTACATCCCTTTATATATGTAGTCCCTTCATTTTAGTGGAGCAAAAGTAATTGGACAATTGCCTGCTCAGCTGTTGCTTGCCCAACTACATCAGTTAATAAAAAAGAAAGCTAACAAAAGGTCTAGAGTTGATTTTAGGTTTGGAATTTGCATTTGGAGTGTGTTGGCTGTTGTCTCTCAACATGAGGACCAAAACAGTGTCAATGCCAGAGGAAAGCGGGCCACAGTGAGGCTGAACATCAGAACAAATAAGAGATGCAGCCAAAAGATTTGGTGTGTCAAAAGCAACTGATTTATTTGTGGGTAGGAAGCAAGACTACCGTGGCGAGTTCAGCAGTAGCAAACAGCCTGGTAGGCCAAGGAAGACCTCACTGCTGAATGACCAAAGAATACCAAAGACTACACCAGCTTAACCTGAAGTGGTTCACCATAAGATGCAAATCACTGGTAAGGCTCAAGAACAAAATGCACATTATAAAAAAATAGAATTTTGTAGCATTAACCTGTATTAATCTGGGTGTTAACCGGTGCACATACAGTACATGTATATATGCTTGCATGTTTGTATACAGGCATGTATACATCGTCTATGGGGCGACATAGCTCAGGAGGTAAGAGCGCTTGTCTGGCAATTGGAGGGTTGCCGGTTCAATCCCCCACCCCGGGCATGTCGAAGTGTCCCTGAGCAAGACACCTAACCCCTAATTTCTCTGGTGAATGCGAGGCATCAATTGTAAAGAGCTTTGGATAAAAGCACTATATAAATGCAGTCCGTTTACCATCTGTGCATGATGTGTCGTGCTTGGTGTGTGTACATACAGATAAACACTTTTTATTCAGTTTCCAGGGGCAAAAAGGTTTCCACTCAATATGGCTTGACAAGAAGAATGAAAACGCATTTGAAATATACATGTGACGGTTTTTCTGCAATTCAAACTAGGCCACACCTCCATCTGGTGGCGAAGCTAGAACGTTACATACGCGGCTAATGCTAGTAGAGTGGTTGTGACAATGGTCATACTCTGTTGTACGGCACACTGTGTGTTGTGTTATACAGTCAGCCTTTACAGACGATGTGTACATATTCAACGTATCTAGCTAACAATACCTGAGTTTCATATAAATCCCTCCTGAACGAGGTGGCACCATCGAGATATGGCACCAATAACACAAAAATAAACACTAAATCGAACATTTCCTGTTCCTCCTAGTTCAGAGGTCAAGGTTCAAAAATTCCGTTATCTCGTCTGTGATTGGTGAACAGCAGGTGTGTTCGTATGCGATTGGTAGTTGGGTTTACACCTACTCCTCCACAACTGTATACGGGAGCAAACAAACGCAAGGTCAGGATAGAGACTTTTTTCTTATCTTAGCGTCTTAATTCAATAGACAACTAATTTTTATCAGACCACATAAGTTATTAATAGACCCACATGCCAGAAAAACTATTGAAAGTCGTCGATAGTTTGTTATGAGTTTATGTTCGCTTGCTACAGAATCAGTGCTGTGCCTAGCGCTAACAATTGTTTTAGTCCACGACTTTCCCTTTTTGAAACATTGACTTAACCAGCGGCTATTTTTGTTATATATTTACACCGATGTCTTAGCATTTCTCATGAAGTCCATTTGGTCATTTGGCTAATCTGGTCAGCCACCTGAGTTAGCTAACGTTCACCTAAGCGCAAGAAGTAAATATTTACCAAGCCGACCAAGTACAGGTACAATGCTAATTGTGCCATGTATAAAATGTTAGCCAGCGTATCTGAACTTAACCGTGTCTCTAAAATTTTGCTTCAATTTTCCCATAAGTATTCGCGTGCTTTGCATGCACTTCGGTTTAAAATATGATATATGTCATTGCCAAATAGTTAGATTGCATGCTTTCTTTCACACATAGTTGTACCTCACTGTCTGTTTTTTTTCCTTTCCCAAATTGAAAGTGTGTGTCCAACTTGGCAAGCTTGCCGAATTACCTGCACTGCGTTTTCCACTATTTACAGTTGTCCATGTCAAGGTGAGCGGAGTTGCACGACGCCAGTTCGCCATGCTGACAGCACGGAGTGCCTACGCGGCCCTGGCTGCCAAGCAGCTGCTGAGACCGGCTGGTGCTTCACCTGTGTCGGACGGGCATGTACGTCGGTTCGGGACGGCACCACCTTCGCGACCGAAAGAGCTGCACCCCAAATGGGCCGACTTGGCCAAGAAACAGCTGAAAGGGAAAAACCCCGAAGACCTGATCTGGCGCACCCCCGAGGGTATATCGATCAAGCCCGTCTACACGCGCAGCGACTCCGAGGCGGTGGCCGATGAACTGCCGGGCGTTTTCCCTTTCACGCGCGGCCCATATCCCACCATGTACACCTACAGACCGTGGACCATCAGACAGTATGCCGGCTTCAGCACCGTGGAGGAGAGCAACAAGTTTTACAAGGACAATATCAAAGGTATATCTCACTGTGGGTCATCGCGTGGGTTCATAAAACTGGGGTCGATTTGGGGGTCCCTGGGGGGTCCTCATCCACAGTAAGGGGAATGTTTTCATTCGTTGTGCCCTTATTTTTACGTGTCTTAGACTGGTAAACTGTGTCTGATGTGCGACCCAATGGTAATAATGTTTATAACTATATTATTATATAATTCTAGCAAGCAGCTCTGGCCATTGTACGTTGCTGTCATCATGAGCGACA
Source organism: Anguilla anguilla (assembly GCF_013347855.1). NCBI lineage: Eukaryota > Metazoa > Chordata > Actinopteri > Anguilliformes > Anguillidae > Anguilla > Anguilla anguilla. Next base: position 59,928,178 of record NC_049206.1, on the reverse strand, counting down.
GTTGTTTTTTGGTTGTCCCCATAATGAGTGACTGTAACTACAGGTATTTCTCAGAATGAGTGACTGTGACTATGGTGTGTTTCTTATAACGAGCAACTGTCCCTGCAGGTGTTTGTCTTAACGAGTGACTACCTAGTGGTAACGGCAGGTGTTCCTCATAGCGAGCGAGGGTAACGGCAGGAGTTCCTCATAGCGAGCGGCGGTAACGGCGGGTGTTCTGTTCCGCAGCTGGGCAGCAGGGCCTGTCAGTGGCCTTCGACCTGCCCACGCACCGCGGCTACGACTCGGACAACCCCAGGGTGCACGGCGACGTGGGCATGGCAGGCGTGGCCATCGACACGGTGGAGGACACCAGGCTGCTGTTCGACGGCATCCCGCTGGAGAAGATGTCCGTCTCCATGACGATGAACGGGGCGGTCATCCCCATCTTGGCCATGTTCATCGTGACGGGGCAGGAGCAGGGCGTTCCCCTGGAGAAGCTGACGGGCACCATCCAGAACGACATCCTGAAGGAGTTCATGGTGCGGAACACCTACATCTTCCCGCCAGAGCCCTCCATGCACGCCATCGCCGACATCTTCGCCTACACCTCCAAGGTACCGCCTCCACCTGTCTGCAGCAGTGTTCTCTTAAAGCCTTTACCTCCACCTGTCTGCAGCAGTGTTCTCTTAAAGCCTTTACCTCCACCTGTCTGCAGCAGTGTTCTCTTAAAGCCTTTACCTCCACCTGTCTGCAGCAATGTTCTCTTAAAGCTTTTACCTCCACCTGCCTGGCGACCCCCACCCTGATAAAACTGTTAATTCTGCACACATTTATCCAGCACCCACTACAGACTACAGTACACCGGCTATTGAACACACTAGTAACTGGAAGCATTTTGAAACTGTGATGTCATTATTATCTCATGGATTTTTATCTGACCTGTCTCAATATTAAATACAATATACCTGACTATACAGATTTAAGAATTCCAAGAATTGCAAAGATGTGTAAGTCAGTTTATTATTTGAAAGTCGAAAGTACGTCTTTATGAAATCTAGAAATATAAATGGGATGTGAAATGGGACGTTTGTAAGAATGTGATATTTTGGCATTGTTGCTTGTGAGCTTGTGAGCTCGGGGAGCTGGTTTTGGGGTAACACCTGTGTCCTTCTCCAGCACATGCCCAAGTTTAACTCCATCTCCATCAGCGGGTACCACCTGCAGGAGGCTGGCGCCGACGCCATCCTGGAGCTGGCCTACACCATCGCCAACGGCCTGGAGTACTGCCGCACCGGCCTGAAGGCGGGGCTGTCCATCGACGAGTTCGCCCCCAGGTAACCCGGCCCGCGCGCAGGTGTGTGAGGGGCGGGGCGGGGCGGGGCTGGGCGTCAGCGTCGTCTGTCTGAACGCGCGGCGTTGTTACTGGAGCTGCCGTTCCCCAGAGCGTGGGGAGAAAATACGCAGATTCAGGCGGGTTCCCCGCACTCTTCACGGTCATTCGTTAATGTGGCTTGTTGCCGTGGAAATTGTCGGGAGTGAAATGGACGCGGTGGATTGTGGGAAGGTTTTTCCTGCTGTAACACAGGAGTAATAAGTTACGTTTACAGAAAAGGGGTGAGCTCCCCTCAGTTGCTCCGAAATCCGAGTCTGACTGGGAGGGGAGGCGTTCAGGCTGACTGGGAGGGGAGGTGTTCAGGCTGACTGGGAGGGGAGGTGTTCAGGCTGACTGGGAGGGGAGGCGTTCAGGCTGACTGGGAGGGGAGGCGTTCAGGCTGACTGGGAGGGGAGGCGTTCAGGCTGACTGGGAGGGGAGGCGTTCAGGCTGTGGTTTTTTGCTGTGCGTTCAGGCTGTCCTTCTTCTGGGGCATCGGGATGAACTTCTACATGGAGATCGCCAAGCTGCGGGCCGCCAGGAAACTCTGGGCCACTCTGATCAAGGAGAAGTTTCAGCCCAAAAACTCCAAATCCCTGCTGCTCAGGACACACTGCCAGACCTCGGGCTGGTCCCTCACCGAGCAGGTGTGTGTGTGAGAGTGTGTGTGTGTGTGTGTGTGTGTGTGTGTGTTTGTGCACGTGTGCGTATGTGTGTGTGAGTGTGTGCGTGTGTGTGTGCAAGTGAGTGAGTGTGTGTGTGTGTGTGTGTATGTGTGTGTGTGTGAGTGCGTGCATGCCTGTGGATAAAGTGTGTTTTTATAGATGTTTATCCCTAAGTTGTTGGAGCAGAGAGAAGCTCTGATTGGTGGTCTCCTCGGCCGTAGGACCCGTACAACAACGTGATCCGCACGGTGATCGAGGCGATGGCCGCCGTGTTCGGGGGAACGCAGTCGCTGCACACCAACTCCTTCGACGAGGCGCTGGGCCTGCCCACCATCAAGAGCGCCCGCATCGCCCGCAACACGCAGATCATCATCCAGGAGGAGTCCGGCATCCCCAAGGTGGCTGACCCCTGGGGGGGGTCCCACATGATGGAGTCCCTCACCACCGACGTGCACAACGCTGCCCTCGAGGTAAGCACACCTGCCCTCGGCCCCACACCTGTCCTCAGGTAAACTGCCCCATACACCTGGCCTGAGGTAAACTGCCCCACACACCTGCCCCACACCTGCCCTCAAGTAAACTGCCCCATACACCTGGCCTGAGGTAAACTGCCCCACACACCTGTCCTCAGGTGAACTGCCTCACACACCTGGCCTGAGGTAAACTGCCCCACACACCTGTCCTCAGGTGAACTGCCTCGCACACCTGGCCTGAGGTAAACTGCCCCACACACCTGCCCTGAAGGGGGTCCATGCTCGTATTCGGGCCCTGCAGCACTCGGTCTGTAGCCTGCAGCGTTTTACAGGCACTTAAATTTCGGGGGATGGACCTTCAGGAGACTGAGCTGGGGGGGGGGGGGGTGCGGGGTCTGATGCTCTGTCTGTCCATCCCGCGCAGTTCATCAGCGAGATCGAGGCGATGGGGGGCATGGCGCGGGCCGTTGCCGAGGGGATCCCCAAACTCCGCATCGAGGAGTGCGCCGCCCGCCGACAGGCCCGCATCGACTCAGGTACCCGCCTCTGGCTCCGCCTCCACCTCCTCTACGTGTACGTGTGTGGGCGGGGCCTCTTCACGGCTCCGCCTCCACCTCCTCTATGTGTACGTGTGTGGGCGGGACCTCTTCAAGTCTCCGCCTCCTTTCAGCAGCCCTGCACAGCGACACCTTAATCCTTCTCTGTTTAGTCTGGCTTAACATTTGCACGGGTCTAAATTAATGTTAGAGTTAGCTTAAAGTTCCCTTATAGAGATGTAAAGTTTGGGCTAGACTTACAGCTCTTGTACACGTGTAAAGGTGCGTGCACACACACACACACACACACACACAGACAGACTAGCTGGAGACAGGCACTCTCTCCAGGTGGATGGTTAAGGTTTGAAATAATTCAGGGCTCAGGTCGTTCAGTCAGCACGTTTTTTAATGTAAACTGAATTAAAATGTAGATTTATGCAATTAAGTCTTATGTAAGGGAAGTCCAGCGTGCCTCTCTGACTCGAAAGCCCGGAGCCTATCGACGTCGTTCCTGCAATAAACTGCATTTTCATGGTTCAGGGGATGCTGAGGTCTGTTTGCTGTCGGGGGAAATCTGGTGCGCTGGTTTTGGGCCCATCAAAAAGAGAAAAATCGTTTTTAGATTGATTTGACCCACGCAGCTGAATGCTTTGTGGCTTCGCCGCTGTGTGAATGAGTCCTGCTGTAGCTCAGGTCCAGAGTCATTTCTGGCACTGTGATGGGATTCTGCTGCATGTAGCACTGCAGTGGCCCTCTGGGCCCAGCAGGGGGCGCCCTAGCTCAGTGGGCCGGTGTGGTGTGGAGTTGGGCACCGCTCAAGTGAGTTTGATCTTTCTGTGCAGATGCCCCCCCCCCCCCCCCCCCCGCCAGCAGACACCCCTCCCTCCCCCCTGTGGTTCACCACGCACCACTGCGCCGCTCGCTGGCTTCCCCATGCCCTCCCGCCGTCCGTCCGTCCCCCCCCCCCCGCTCCAGCCGGGCAGAGGCCCAATCAAAGCAGCTCTCCTGGACCCCCCCACCCCCCCCGCCTCGTTTTGTCATTAATCTCCAGACGGGGGTCAGCTGGTGCCGCGGTTCCCCTCCTTCCCCCGCGTGTTGCCACCGCCGCTGCTGGCGGATTAGCGATGGCGGGAGGGAGGAAGTCCGCCAGTCACGCACGGCGTACTGCCGTTCACGCTCCGCCTGGCTCCGAGCTCCGAAAGGGCCCTGTTGTGTAACGGCTTGTCATGGGACAGGAAAGGAAAATGGCCGTCTGCAGTGCGTGCTAGGCTAATTAGCGCTAAGTGTGATTACACACGGGAGCCGCCTTCTGTAGCATGTAGTCCAGGCTAATTAGCGCTATCTCTGTTTATGGGTTGGAGCAGTGCTCTGTAGCATGTAGTGGTGGCCAATTTGCACTAACTCTGATTACAAGAGGGAGCAGCCTTCTGTAGGATGATGTGCAGGCTGATTAGCGCTAACCGTGATTACAGGGTTGAGTAGTGCTCTGTAGGATGAGGTGCAGGCTGACTTGATCACAGAAGAGAGCAGCCTTTTTCTTTCACAAGCACTAATTTGCGCCGTCCTTATTCCACGTTTCTATTCTCATGCCTGTTCACTTGTCTTTGTAATTTAAGTGGTTCATTTTTCAGAGTATTCAACTCAATCCCCTGAATGTTAATTACAATTTTTATTCGGCCGGTGCTTTTCCTGTTCATGTCGCAGCCGCTCTCATGCTCGCAGTTGCTCGAAGGACTCTTAGCATTGCCGGTGTTTTGTGCTTCCAGGGTCAGAGGTCATTGTAGGGGTAAACAAATATCGGCTGGAGAAGGAGGAGTCCGTGGACGTCCTGGCGATCGACAACACCGCGGTTCGCAACAAGCAGATCGAGAAACTGAAAAGGGTGAGCATCCTCTGTTTGATGCCCTGAGTGTCTGTGATGCCCTAAGTGTCTGTGACGCCCTGAGTGTCTGTGATGCCCTGAGTGTCTGTGATTAGCCTGAGTGTCTGTGATTAGCCTGAGTGTCTGTGATTGCCTGAGTGTCTGTGATGGCCTGAGTGTCTGTGATGCCCTGAGTGTCTGTGACGCCCTGAGTGTCTGTGATTAGCCTGAGTGTCTGTGATGGCCTGAGTGTCTGTGATGCCCTGAGTGTCTGTGATTAGCCTGAGTGTCTGTGATGCCCTGAGTGTCTGTGATTGCCTGAGTGTCTGTGATGGCCTGAGTGTCTGTGACGCCCTGAGTGTCTGTGACGCCCTGAGTGTCTGTGATTAGCCTGAGTGTCTGTGATGCCCTGAGTGTCTGTGATGCCCTGAGTGTCTGTGATTGCCTGAGTGTCTGTGATGCCCTGAGTGTCTGTGATTGCCTGAGTGTCTGTGAGGCCCTGAGTTTCTGTGATGGCCTGAGTGTCTGTGATGCCCTGAGTGTTTCTAAGGAACGCTGGGCCCTGAGGGAAATGGCAAATGATTTACTCCTTTTGATTTTTAATTTCCTCATCCTAGTATGTGCACGTGTACCAACCCCCAAGAGAATGTTAGGGTTAGGGTTAGTCCTGCTGGAACATGTGCTGTTCCTCTGGTAAAGAATGGGTCAGGAACGTTTTTACCTCTGTCAGCTGTGCTGCTTTAATGCTGCACCCTGCGAAAAGAGAGAGAGACCTGTGTTTCTCTGTTTCTCAGGTGAGAGAGACCTCTGTTTCTCTGTTTCTCAGGTGAGAGAGACCTGTGTTTCTCTGTTTCTCAGGTGAGAGAGACCTCTGTTTCTCTGTTTCTCAGGTGAGAGAGACCTGTGTTTCTCTGTTTCTCAGGTGAGAGAGACCTGTGTTTCTCTGTTTCTCAGGTGAGAGAGACCTGTGTTTCTCTGTTTCTCAGGTGAGAGAGACCTGTGTTTCTCTGTTCCTCAGGTGAGAGAGACCTGTGTTTCTCTGTTCCTCAGGTGAGAGAGACCTGTGTTTCTCTGTTTCTCAGGTGAGAGAGACTCGAGACAGCGAGGCGGCGAAGAAGTGTCTCTCGGCCATCGAGGAATGCGCTCGCACTCGCCATGGCAACCTGCTAGCGCTGGCGGTGGAGGCGGCTCGGGCCAGGTGAGGTGTGGTAAGGGGTGGTTTGGTGTGCCGTGGTTTGGTGTGGTGTGGTGTGATGAGGTGGGGGGTGTGGTGTGGTGTGTGGTGAGGGGTGTGGTTTGGTGTGGCGTGATGCAGTTTGGTGTGGTGTAGTGTGGTTTGGTTGTGGTGTGGTGTGATAATGTGTGGTGAGGTGTGGTGGGGTGTGATGAGGTGTGGTAAGGGGTGGTGAGGTGTGTTGTGTGGTGAGGTATAGTCATGGGTGGTGTGGTGTGGTGTGATGAGGTGTGGTAAAGGGTGGTGTGGTGTGGGGTGGTGTGATAATGTGTGGTAAGGGGTGGTGTGGTGGGGTGTGATGAGGTGTGGTAAGGGGTGGTGAGGTGTGGTGTGTGGTGAGGTATAGTCATGGGTGGTGGGGTGTGGTGTGATAATGTGTGGTAAGGGGTGGTGTGGTGGGGTGTGATGAGGTGTGGTAAGGGGTGGTGAGGTGTGGTGTGTGGTGAGGTATAGTCATGGGTGGTGTGGTGTGGTGTGGTGTGATAATGTGTGGTAAGGGGTGGTGTGGTGGGGTGTGATGAGGTGTGGTAAGGGGTGGTGAGGTCTGGTTTGATCTGATAATGTGTGGTGAGGTGTGGTGTGTGGTGAGGTATAGTCATGGGTGGTGGGGTGTGGTGTGATAATGTGTGGTCAGGTGTGGTGTGTGGTGAGGTATAGTCATGGGTGGTGGGGTGTGGTGTGATAATGTGTGGTAAGGGGTGGTGTGGTGGGGTGTGGCCGGACTGAGCGGTCGGCGTTCCCCTGGCTGCAGGTGTTCCGTTGGCGAGATCACCGACGCCATGAAGGCGGTGTTTGGCGAGCACAAGGCCAGCACGCGCATGGTCAGCGGGGCGTACCGCAGCGAGTTCGGGGAGCACCAGGAGATCACCAGCGCCCTCAACAGGTGAGCCGGGACACCGCAGGCACAACATGGCCGCCTCTCCGTCCGTCCTCCCCCGCTTCTCTCTCCCATCTTCTCCATCCTTTGGTCTTCTCCCCTCTCCTTCGTCCTGGTCTTTTCGTTCCTCTTGTGTGGGAGGATGTGGGGGGTTGATTGACAGCTGGTAAATGGAAGTGGTGAGGTGCGATTAAGCTGTAATCACAGTTATCTCCCCAGAATCAGGTCAGGTGTGAACAGGGACGTAGCCGCCATTGAGGTTCACTGAGGTCATTGTCCATTTCCAAAGCCTCTATGTGATTTAATTCTTAAGGGACAACATCAGTTGCGACTCATTTACGATGGGGAAGTGAACATTCCTTAATATTTTGTCAAATTTAAGCCTGATCTAGAGCCACATGTACAGCGTTTACATCTGAATGCAAAGGAAAACCTAAAACTAAAAGGAACCTCACCCTGGCCCAGTCTCTTGACCTCTGTATTTTTGAGGTCCTGGTTACACCCCTGTGTGTGAAGGGGGAAGTGGGTCCCAGGTTTGATGCCAAAACCGGGGAAATCAGAAGGGGATATGGTTATTGGGTCGTCTTGACTGAGACCATCCAATGATCAAGCTCTTCACCCGTCCAGCTGGTTCTTATTTTTTCTGCAAGTTGTCATGGTTACCGATGGTATATAACTCCGGGCCCGATTTACTAAGACCTTAGACCTTTACCGTGCGGAAAACCTTTTAGTGCACTTAAAACCAATAACATCACCAATGACTGCTGCAGAACGAAAAAAAATTGGTCTTGTTACTGGTTTTGTGTGTCCCAAAATGTTTCATGCATGCTGAAGCTCTTAGTACTAGAAGAGCCAGTGTAGAAGTTAAATGATTTGACTGCTGTAGAGCACAGCTGAGGCTGAAGACTGGAGAGCACAGCTGAGGCTGCAGACTGGAGAGCAGAGCTGAGGCTGAAAGGCTGTAGAGCTTAGCTGGGGCTGAAGACTGGAGAGCACAGCTGAGGCTGAAGACTGTTTAGCACAGCTGAGGCTGAAGGCTGGAGAGCACAGCTGAGGCTGAAAGCTGGAGAGCACAGCTGAGGCTGAAGGTTGTTTAGCACAGCTGAGGCTGAAGACTGGAGAGCACAGCTAAGGATGCAGACTGGGGAGCACAGCTGAGGCTGAAAGGCTGTAGAGCTCAGCTGATGCTGAAGACTGGAGAGCACAGCTGAGGCTGAAAGCTGGAGAGCACGGCTGCGGCTCAAGCAGTGGAGCACAGCTGAGGCTGAAGCAGTGGAGCATGGCTGAGGCTGAAGGCTGTTTAGCACAGCTGAGGCTGAAGACTGGAGAGCACAGCTGAGGCTGAAAGCCAGAGAGCACAACTGAGGCTGAAAGCTGGAGAGCACAGCTGAGGCTTAAAGCTGGAGAGCACGGCTGAGGCTGAAGACTGGAAAGCACAGCTGAGGATGAAGACTGGAGAGCACAGCTGAGGCTGAAAGCTGGAGAGCACGGCTGAGGCTTAAAGCTGGAGAGCACGGCTGAGGCTGAAGACTGGAGAGCACAGCTGAGGATGCAGACTGGAGAGCACAGCTGAGGCTGAAAGGCTGTAGAGCACAGCTGAGGATGAAGACTGGAGAGCACAGCTGAGGCTGAAAGCTGGAGAGCACGGCTGAGGCTCTGGGGCTGAGGTTTACTCCGCCAGGGTTAGAAGTGATGAAAGCTACACATGAGCTTCTCCACTCTGCTTTCCTAAAACGAATAAAGAATGCCTGGTGAAAGCTCTGCTTCGTTCTGCCGCTTGGTTTGATAGGGTGCATATGGGGAGGCGAGTGGCTCATTACTGTGCGATTAGCATAGCATTGTGCGCTCATTCGGGAGGGGAGATTTCTGCGGCTAAATCAGGCAGCCGCCGCCATTTCTGGTGAATGAATAAATGGATGAGCTGAAGGGAGAGAAAGTGCGCTGCCTTTCTCCCTGTGTTTAACCCCTTCGCGCAGATGCCACGTCTGGCCAATCCTCGTCCATTTAGTGGGTGTTCTATTTTAGGCTTTAACTCTCCAGATGTGAGCATTGCAGAGACTTGGAACCAAACGGCTTAAATGAGGCAAGACAGTCATACCATTTAAAAATATGAATTTAGATGAGATTAAATTCATTATTCATAAAGCTAGAAGTAAAAGTGCCACAAATGCAATTATCTTGGCGAAAATACAAAAACAAAGTGGTTTTCCTTCAGTTTGAAATGAAATACTGAGAGATCGCATATGTATTACAGGTAAAACTATACGTGTCCTGGAACTGTACGTGTCCTCTAAGTTAGCATGTTCAGCTGCGGACCCTGTTAGCGTAGCGTGCTTGGTCAGTAGGTGGTGAAATAAAGGCTAATCAGCATTAGCATAAAATCAATTTAATGTGATGTAATGTGCAGGGTGTTAAAGCCAGTGGTGTGTCCATTAAATACTCACTACATGCTGCTGTCTCTCCTAGAGTCGTGGAGTTTAAGAAGCAGGAGGGCAGAAACCCTCGCCTCCTAGTGGCCAAGATGGGACAGGACGGGCACGACAGGGGCGCCAAAGTCATTGCCACGGGCTTCGCTGACCTGGGGTTCGACGTGGACATTGGCCCCCTTTTCCAGGTGTGTGTGTGTGAGTGTGTGTATAACTGTGTGTGTGTGTGTGTGTGTGTGTGTAACTCTGTGTGTAACTGTGTGTGTGTGTGTGTAACTCTGTGTGTAACTGTGTGTGTGTGTAACTCTGTGTGTAACTGTGTGTGTGTGTGTGTGTAACTCTGTGTGTAACTGTGTGTGTGTGTAACTGTGTGTAACTCTGTGTGTAATGCACAGACTCCCCTGGAGGTGGCGCAGCAGGCTGTAGATGCTGATGTGCACTGTGTGGGGATCAGCACCCTCGCCGCCGGACACAAGACCCTCGTCCCCGAGCTCATCAAGGAGCTCCGCAACCTCAACCGGCCCGACATCCTGGTCATCTGCGGGGGAGTCATCCCTCCCCAGGTAACACGCTTTAATCAGCCCAGGTAACGCTCTTTAATCAGCCCAGGTAACAAGCTTTAATCAGCCCAGGTAACGAGCTTTAATCAGCCCAGGTAACAAGCTTTAATCAGCCCAGGTAACACGCTTTAATCAGCCCAGGTAACAAGCTTTAATCAGCCCAGGTAACGCGCTTTAATCAGCCGAGGTAACGCGCTTTAATCAGCCCAGGTAACGAGCTTTAATCAGCCCAGGTAACGCGCTTTAATCAGCCCAGGTAACGCTCTTTAATCAGCCCAGGTAACGAGCTTTAATCAGCCCAGGTAACAAGCTTTAATCAGCCCAGGTAACAAGCTTTAATCAGCCCAGGTAACGCTCTTTAATCAGCCCAGGTAACGTTCTTTAATCAGCCCAGGTAACGCTCTTTAATCAGCCCAGGTAACGAGCTTTAATCAGCCCAGGTAACAAGCTTTAATCAGCCCAGGTAACAAGCTTTAATCAGCCCAGGTAACGCTCTTTAATCAGCCCAGGTAACGAGCTTTAATCAGCCCAGGTAACGCGCTTTAATCAGCCCAGCTAACGAGCTTTAATCAGCCCAGGTAACGCTCTTTAATCAGCCCAGGTAACGCTCTTTAATCAGCCCAGGTAACGCTCTTTAATCAGCCCAGGTAACAAGCTTTAATCAGCCCAGGTAACGAGCTTTAATCAGCCCAGGTAACGAGCTTTAATCAGCCCAGGTAACGCTCTTTAATCAGCCGAGGTAACACGCCTTAGGTAATGTGCTTCAGTGAACCTGCATGACAACTAGTAGTAATAATAGTAGCAGCAGCATACACAGTAGTATTAATATTATTACCATTGTGGGTGACTCTGACAGTTCAGTCTTGTTGCTAACAGAAAGTGGTCCTCAGTGGGCTGGGTTGGGCTGCTCTGATTGGTGTACTGCTGGCTGTTGGCATGGTGAGGGGGTGGGGGGGCCAGTGACCTTCCTTAGCTCCAGGGGTGACTCACGGCGATCAGGTGACCAGGTGTCTGGTTCTCACCCTCCAGGTGTAAGGTTCCATCAGCTCTTAATTGGGCCTGATTGCCATTCCAGCTTCTGCTGAATTTAGCATCAGTTTTAGACTAATTGGGTAAGAGTGTCGGGTTTATTTACGTTTGAAAAGGAATGTGAAGATTTTCCATTAGTGTTTCTAAGCAACCCTGTGTTAATGAGAGCTAAATCTCCAGTGGTCTCATTTTAATCGAGATTTTGCGAGAACAGGATTAGAATAGACATTTGATTTAATAAATAAAACATTCGATTTTATTGTGAGAGAGTTCTTATATTAATATCCAAAGGGTTACTATGGGATGCCATTGCACATCAACCACTTTATTGAGTGAGGTGTGATGGAAGAACTTCTGAAGGGTTTCTGAGTCACACAGCAGCTCCCCCCCCCCGGCTCAGCCCCAGGCGGTCCTCTCCTCTCCTCTCCTCTCCTCTCCTCTCCTCTCCTCTCCTCTCCTCTCCTCTCCTCTCCTCTCCTCTCCTCTCCTCTCCTCTCCTCTCCTCTCCTCTCCTCTCCTCTCCTCTCCTCTCCTCTCCTCTCCTCTCCTCTCCTCTCCTCTCCTCTCCTCTCCTCTCCTCTCCTCTCCTCTCCTCTCCTCTCCTCTCCTCTCCTCTCCTCTCCTCTCCTCTCCTCTCCTCTCCTCTCCTCTCCTCTCCGGTGGACCGCGAACGCAGAGGTCCGGCACGGTGAAGCGGCACAGCGACCGCGGCGTGGGAGAGTTCCGCGGGCGCGCCACCTCCTGGCCCAATGTTCCGGGCCTTTCCGCTCCGTCGCTCCGGCTCCCGGGCTAATCCCGTTCGGCTTCGGGGAGCAGAGCTGCTCTGATTGGTCCACGGGGCAAATGGCAAGGGGGCGCGCGGGTAGCTCTGTGTGATTTGGGGCTCGGGGGGTCATCGAGCAGTGCCCAGTCCCCCATGGCGATAGCTCGTGTGTGTGTGTGTGCGTGTGCGTGACGGACGTGTGTGTCCTCTGGGTGCGTTTCAGGATTACGAGTTCCTGTATGAAGAGGGGGTCTGCTGCATCTTCGGCCCCGGGACCCGCATCCCCCAGGCGGCCGTCGAGGTGATCGACAACATCGAGAGGAGCCTGGAGAAGAACCAACAGACCATCTGAGAGGGCGGCCATTTTACAGATCGATCTGAGACCGCGGCGATTTCACAGTGTCAGAGACGGCGACCATTTTAAAAGCATCGAGTTTCGCCTCTCACCTGTTGCAAAAAGGATCACACATCACAGAATCCAGGCCTACAGCACTTCACTAATGATGCTGCATATTATGATTTCTCCAAGTTTCATACGTAGGAAATAGGCCTATCAATAGTGCCTGTTGATTTATTTAAATAAAATTTAAAAAAAAATTTTTAATGTAACATCTGGTTGAAATGTAAATCTACTTGAGTTGAGTGAAATGTATTTCAAGCTGTCGAATCTTTTTTGGTTTTGGTTGGTTTATAAATAGTTGATTAAAAGAACTTTATTGGGGGGGGGTCTGTTCTGAGATGGTGGGACAGATTGGGATGAGGCCATCGTATGGCTGTTACAGACGGTACAAAGCAAATGCGGTCACATCACATGAAACCTAAATTGTGTCCTTCAGTTCTACTGTCTAGAGGGGGCCAGGGTTTACCATCAATAAAATAATGTTCTAAGATTGGCTTTTTCTTTCTTCAAGAAGCTAGTGAATAAATTACCGGTGTGTTTAAGACTTACCAGTAATTCTGCTGTTTTATTTTCCAGATTGTGTTTTTCCACACGCGGTGTTCTGTGTCAGTGAAATGACCGATTTGGGGTTTTGTGGCCAAATCTTTTCGGCTTTAAAAGCCGTGTGTTTTCTAGGCCGTGGAGTGGAGCGTCCCATTTAAACCGGGATTTAAAAAAACATCCTGTCTTCCCGTCTGAGCGGGCCTAGTTTGAAGACCTCCTTGTTTTGAAAGCTGAGCGGGAGAAACGCTCGACCGGCCCTGAACCCTTGAGCCGGTGGCGGGTCGCGGAAGCGTCACCGTGACGCAGCGGGCGACCCCTGGATAAAGGTCGGGGGGGTTCTTTTTTTTTTTTACGTTAAAGAGGCCAGCTGCAGTCGACGTCTCGTTTTGTTGACCTGCTCGCTCGCTCGCTCGGCCGTTGTGGTAACACCGGGCCTTTCAGAAACAATCCGTTTTAATCCTTTATTTATTTCCCCCGGTGGTGCCCCGCGCCACGCCGCAGACTTCTACATTTTGCTCATTAGCGCACCGAGACTTTTCCCTGGCGTCCTGTGATGTGGGGAACATACTCTACATGGCCAAAAGTATGTGGACACCTGACATCCATCATCTCATCCGAAACTATGGGGATTAATATGGAGTTGATCCATCCTTCTTCAACCTCCACTCTTCTGGGAAGGCTTTATGCTAGTTGTTTGGAGCACTGCTGCAGGGATTTGCTTCCATTCAGCCAGAAGAGCTTTAGTGAGGTCAGGCATTGATTGGGCGATTAGGCCTGGCTCACAGTTGGCTTTCCAGTTGATCCCGAAGGTAGGATGGGGTGGAGGTCAACTAGACTCTGCTTTCATGTTTCACTAGACTATGTCATGGGGGTGACATAGCTTAGGAGGTAAGACCGATTGTCTGGCAGTCGGAGGGTTGCCGGTTCAAACCCCGCCCTGGGCACGTCGAAGTGTCCTTGAGCAAGACCCCTAACCCCCAACTGCTCTGGCGAATGAGAGGCATCAATTTTAAAGCACTTTAGATAAAAGCGCTATATAAATGCAGTCCATTTACCATTTCACATCAAAACAGACACCAGGTTTAATAATATAATTTATTAAACATACAAAAATACAGGACATCATCTACAGAATAATCTAACCGAGGAAGCTAACTAGGAGGAGGTATGATGGTTTGTATGCATGTGCTTGTATGTGTGCGTGTGCACACGTGTTCTTTTGTCACTTTGTGGAACAAAGGCAACTTATCTTGTCTGATGTCAACAAATTTGCTTTATAAAAGAAAAATGTTGTGATATGTTATTACTAGGCTGATGTTGCACGAAGACAAACGGAATTACTTCCAATTTTCCATTGTAGGCTGAAACTAGTGGTGGATCACCACAATGGAGACTGTGACATCGTCATGTCCTGGAGCCAAGCCAAGAACTAAGCAGCTCCATTACTTTGCTAATTTTGTGTCAATGTCTGTGTTAAACTGTCTCTAGAAGTCTGTCCCACCCTGATTTTAACTGTCTGTCAAGCCTTAACTCAGACCCACAGTCTCTTACCCCCTGATTGAATAACTCTGATACAAACCCATGTGACATAAAACGCAAAAACACTCACAACACACACTTTTATACACCGTGTATTTGGAGGCACAGACACATGTGGAGTGTACAGGAATACAGCCTTCACACTTATCATAAGTATCAGGACAGAAGGGGAGATGGGACAATGCATCTTGTAAAAACCACAGTGACTGCAGTACAGACCACAAAGAGCAATGCATGCAGTCACAGATACGATAACTTAAATATCTAAAACATCTAGTAGAACACTAAAAAGGAAATAAAGGCTGATCTTGTTAAATTGATGTCAGCAATCAAGTCAGTTTTTCTTTTCAGAACTGGACTGCCACAAGACAATATTAGCTGGAGAGGTAACTGCAGGATGCTGTACTGGGGTTGGGGGGGTGGTGGGGGGGCGGACTGTATTTGCACAGAAGCCCAGATTTGGTGCTGCACCCTTGAAGGGTCCCCGTGTGATGAGCAGACAAGGAGAGTTCTTGTGAGGACCGTCCTCTCTTCCTGTCTCTCTGTCCTGACCCCGTCCCTGCTCTGCCCCCACCCTAAAATCCAGGAAGAGAGTTGATGAAACGGGGGGGGGGGGGGGTTGGGGGGGACCAGGTCTGTCTGTCAGTGACGTCACAGTTTCCTGTTTCCGGGTCCTTCCGGGCGGCGTGCCGACTGGGCGATGGCGGCCGGCGCCAGGCTGGAAAAGTCCGCTCTGCTCTCCTCGGTGTCGCCGCAGGGGGGCAGGAGGCGCCCCCCCCCGTTCTGGTCGCGCGGGGCGACGCCCCGGTCGCGCGTGGCGTAGGGGCGGTGGTGGTCGTCGGCGCCGTATTCGCCGTCCCGGTCCGCCAGCGCGTCGGCCTGCCGGCACGCCCACAACAGGCTGCGCACCTCGGTCCGGAAGGTGTTGCTGAACAGGTAGTACACCAGCGGATTGAAGACAGTGGACGACTTGGCGAAGAGGCAGGGCAGCAGCGCCACCACGGCGGGGAGGGCGTCGCCGGGGTGGAACGCCGACCACAGGCTCACCGCCGAGTACGGTGTCCAGCTGCCGACAAACCCCGCGCTCACCAGCACCGCGATCTGACAGAAACATTTTTAAAATGTCATTTTAAAAAATTTTTTTTGGGGGGGGGCTTTTTCAGTTTTACTGGACAGAACAGTGTGGAGAGACAGGAAGAACAGGGAAAGAGAGAAGGAGAGACGAACAGGGGAAGAAAGAAGGAGAGACGTGTGACAAAGGGTCGCACAGTCGGGACTCGAACCACCAACGTTGCGGCTCGTAATGAGCATGTGGACAGTGCTCTACAGGCTACACCATGAGACACCCGAAAAATTAAATTTTTTAATTTACATGGATAGGAAATCGTGTTTCTATAACAACCACGGCGAAATAAATGAATATAAACGTGTTTGAGGAAATTTATGATGAAAAAATGTTTTCACTGGAAAAATTACAAAATAAATAAGGCTTATGTCATAAGCTGAACAAAATGCAAAAAATGTAAAAATTTTATTTTTTAATTTACATGGATAAGAAATCATGTTTCTATAACGACCATGGTGATATAAATAAATATAAATGTGTTTGAGGAAATTTATAATGAAAAAATGTTTTCACTGGAAATTGGCTTAGGCTATGCCCAAAAGTTGAATAAAATGCAAAAAATTTTAGAAATGTAATTTTTTAATTGACATGGATAGGCAATCATGTTTCTATTGCAACAATGGCAAAATAAATTAATATGAATGTGTTTGAGGAAATTTATGATTAAAAAATGTTTTCACTGGAAAAATTGCAAAATACATAAGGCTATAGGCTTATGTCATAAGCTGAACAAAATGCAAACAATGTAAAAATTTTATTTTTTAATTTACATGGATAGGCACGTTTCTATAACAACCATGGTGAAATAAATTAGTATAAATGTGTTTGAGGAAATTTATGATTAAAAAATGTTTTCACTAGAAAGCTATAGCTATAGGCTTATGTCCAAAAGCTGAAAAAAAAAGCTAAAATATTTTAGCTTTTGAAGAAAGCCTCCTTTGGCAACCCTAACCCTAACCCTAACCCTAACCCTAACCAACCCTAACCCTAACCCCAACCCTAACCCTAACCCTAACCCTAACCAACCCTAACCCTAACCCTAACCCTAACCCTAACCAACCCTAACCCTAACCCTAACCCTAACCCTAACCAACCCTAACCCTAACCCTAACCCTAACCAACCCTAACCCTAACCCTAACCAACCCTAACCCTAACCCTAACCAAACCTAACCCTAACCCTAACCCTAACCAACCCTAACCCTAACCCTAACCAACCCTAACCCTAACCCTAACCAACCCTAACCAACCCTAACCCTAACCCTAACCCTAACCAACCCTAACCCTAACCCTAACCCTAACCAACCCTAACCCTAACCAACCCTAACCCTAACCCTAACCAACCCTAACCCTAACCCTAACCAACCCTAACCCTAACCCTAACCAACCCTAACCCTAACCCTAACCCTAAACCCTAAACCCTAACCCTAACCCTAACCAACCCTAACCCTAACCCTAACCAACCCTAACCCTAACCCTAACCCTAACCAACCCTAACCCTAACCCTAACCAACCCTAACCCTAACCCTAACCAACCCTAACCCTAACCCTAACCCTAACCCTAACCCTAAAACCAACCCTAACCCTAACCCTAACCCTAACCCTAACCCTAACCCTAAAACCAACCCTAACCCTAACCCTAACCCTAACCCTAACCCTAACCCTAAAACCAACCCTAACCCTAACCCTAACCCTAAAACCAACCCTAACCCTAACCCTAACCCTAACCCTAACCCTGTGCCTAACCCTAACCGGTACCCTTTTAGCGTGAGCACACGTGAGCGAGCACGCCGGCGGGACACTCACGAGCACCAGTTTGCGCTGGGTCCGGACGACGTTGGGGATGCGGCCGCTGTTGTTGACGGACCTGTAGGCCAGCCGCAACTTCAGCGCCAGGCCGAAGTAGCAGGCGATGATGACGGCGGCGGGGAGGACCAAGACCAGGGAGAACACGGCGAAGACGAAGGAGGGGCCGTGCCGCCCCAGGTCGCCCCAGGCCAGCGTGCAGGACGTCCCGAAGGGCTCCGGCCCGTACCGCCCCCACCCCAGCAGGGGCAGCAGCGCCCACAGCAGCCCGTACAGCCACGTGCACGCCACCAGCACGTGCACGCTCCTCTTGCTGATCTTCTCTTCTGTGGAGAAATGTGGAGACACGTTAAACGCTGACACAGAAACACCCTAAACACCGACAAGCTAAACACCAACGCCACACACAGAAACACGCTAAACACCAAAACCACACACAGAAACACGCTAAGCACCAACAAGCTAAACACCAAAACCACACACAGAAACACGCTAAACACCAAAACCACACACAGAAACACGCTAAGCACCGACAAGCTAAACACCAAAACCACACACAGAAACACGCTAAGCACCAACATGCTAAACACCAAAACCACACACAGAAACACGCTAAGCACCAACAAGCTAAACACCAAAACCACACACAGAAACATGCTAAGCACCAACGCCACACACAGAAACACGCTAAGCAACGACAAGCTAAACACCAAAACCACACACAGAAACACGCTAAGCACCAACATGCTAAACACCAAAACCACACACAGAAACACGCTAAGCACCAACAAGCTAAACACCAAAACCACACACAGAAACATGCTAAGCACCAACGCCACACACAGAAACACGCTAAGCAACGACAAGCTAAACACCAAAACCACACACAGAAACACGCTAAACACCAAAACCACACACAGAAACACGCTAAACACCAAAACCACACACAGAAACACGCTAAACACCAAAACCACACACAGAAACACGCTAAGCACCAACAAGCTAAACACCAAAACCACACACAGAAACATGCTAAGCACCAACGCCACACACAGAAAAACGCTAAGCAACGACAAGCTAAACACCAAAACCACACACAGAAACACGCTAAACACCAAAACCACACACAGAAACATGCTAAACACCAAAACCACACACAGAAACACGCTAAACACCAAAACCACACACAGAAACACGCTAAACACCAAAACCACACACAGAAACACGCTAAGCACCAACAAGCTAAACACCAAAACCACACACAGAAACATGCTAAGCACCAACGCCACACACAGAAACACGCTAAGCAACGACAAGCTAAACACCAAAACCACACACAGAAACACGCTAAGCACCAACATGCTAAACACCAAAACCACACACAGAAACACGCTAAGCACCAACAAGCTAAACACCAAAACCACACACAGAAACATGCTAAGCACCAACGCCACACACAGAAACACGCTAAGCAACGACAAGCTAAACACCAAAACAACACAGAAACACGCTAAACACCAAAACCACACACAGAAACACGCTAAACACCAAAACCACACACAGAAACACGCTAAACACCAAAACCACACACAGAAACACGCTAAACACCAAAACCACACACAGAAACACGCTAAGCACCAACAAGCTAAACACCAAAACCACACACAGAAACATGCTAAGCACCAACGCCACACACAGAAACACGCTAAGCAACGACAAGCTAAACACCAAAACCACACACAGAAACACGCTAAACACCAAAACCACACACAGAAACACGCTAAACACCAAAACCACACACAGAAACACGCTAAACACCAAAACCACACACAGAAACACGCTAAACACCAACGGCACTCACAAATCAACACTTAATATTTTATGTGTGTTCACACAGCTCATACATGCCACTAATCACCGGACAAACTTTAATTTAATTTTGCCCTAATTAATTATTAAATATCCCATCATGCATTTGGTTTGACACCTGCATTTCAGGGTATTTCTTGCAGCAGTCCACCACCAGAATATTTAATTGCAGTGTATCTTTATGAATCTCACAGGGGGAAATTCACATTGTTAGAATTAATTAAGTGAGAAAACAAAAGAGTAAGAAAATAGTAAGAAAAGGACCAAAGACTGGCTGCACGCATTTAAATGCTTTTCATGATTTCCAGACAGAAATATCTAACAAAGGAAATAAAAATTAACTTTGTTGGAATAACCAGCAAACAAGCTGCAATTAATTTGCGTATGCTAATGCACAAATTAAATTAAATGATATTATGTTCACCTTGTCTGAGCCATCCCAAATTAAGGGAAGAGATGGACCTACAGGGTGGAAGAGATGAACCCCCCCCCCCCCCCACTTAGGGATGCCCCCTTCTTCCCCCTGTGTGACCCCCCACGTGACACCCCCACCCCTGCAAGCTTCAAACCCCTTTCATTATTTAACACTTTCATGCACAGTGTCCACTACAGTGGACAGGGCTTTCAAAGTCTATTTTTGCCCGGTCAAACACATATCTGATCTCCAGATGGCAGATTCCTTGGACCTTTGCCAAAATTTTGATATGCTCCACATTGCTCCATAAAATGCTCTATATTGTTACATTTGACTGGCTATTCTAGTTTTGATACATTGAAGCTCAAAATGGTGGGAGGTGGTGGAAACGTTCAAAGTACCTCAATACAACTATGAAAACCTTCTACCTTGCACGCATCGTGGCTCGGAGCAGGGGTACAGACGGGGGGAGGGGCTTTCATACGCATCGCCAGGACATCAAACGCAGCTGCTCCCTCGCCCCCCCCCCACACCCCCCCCCACCCCACCCCCCACCCATGTTCCATTGATTGAGGTCCAGAGCAGCTGACACCTGCAGATTATTATTCGGATGTTACCTTTGGCTCACGCCTCAGAAACGCCCGGGCGCTGGGGCTCGGGTTCGAGCGCCAGTTTGGAGAAACATAAATACGGTCTCGCCGTTTTGCCTTCAGGAACCTTCCGGGCTTTCTTGACAGCGCGTTGGCATTGGTACTCCGAAATAGCTCCACAAAGCCGCCCCCCCCCCCTTCCCCACCCCACCACTTATTTCCATTGCCCCCCAACCCCCCCCACCTATTTCCACTGCCCCCCCCCTGCCCCGCACCACCAGTGAAGCACTGGAGCAGAAAAGATCAGGGGCCGCTTACTTGATTGAATTGGACCGAGAACACAATTTTTTTTTTCCAGTTGATGACAACGCTTACTGTGTCAGGCTCAAGGACGGCAGTGAACATTCTTGTAAGTTTGGGAGACCTGGGGGGAATGGGGAAGGGGGAGGGAGGAGTATGGCTTGGTGGGGGTCAGGATAATTTCACCCCTGTTCTGCAGGTCTATCAGAAAGGATAACACACAGTTCACCTGAGTGCAAGCCTTCCGCGCCGCCTCTTTAATCGCAGACCATCTCGCCTTCCTTCCACCGGCAGTAACCTGGCAACTAGCAGCGGGACTGCACACATGCCTGGGGGGCTTAATGGGGGAAGCTCACTTGTGGCCCCCTTTGCACACTTAGAGCTCCCAAGTGTTCACTCATTGGTAGAGAATAAGGAAGTGCTCACTCACTTGTAGGAAATAAGGAAGTGCTCACTCATTGGTAGGGAATAAGGAAGTGTTCACTCATTGGTAGAGAATAAGGAAGTGTTCACTCATTGGTAGAGAATAAGGAAGTGTTCACTCATTGGTAGAGAATAAGGAAGTGCTCACTCATTGGTAGGGAATAAGGAAGTGCTCGTTCATTGGTAGGCATTAAGGAAGTGTTCACTCACTGGGAGACTGCACACTCAGGGACACGATGAACCGCACCACGGCCATGACGGCGAGGGTGGCGATGCTGGCGACGCCGAAGAGGAATCCCATCAGGCCGTAGTACAGGCAGGCGGGGTGCCCCCCCACCCAGCGGTGGCTCCAGGATGAGGCGATGGCCAGGGGGTACATGGTGAGCGCCGCGCCCAGGTCCGTCACCGCCAGGTTCACGCTCAGCAGCTCCGGGGGCTTCATGTATCTCCGCCTCTTAAATGCCGTGATGAGGACCAGCACGTTCCCCACCAACGTCAACATGGCTGAGCGGGGGGGGGGGGGAGACACGCCAGGAGCAGTCATTACACTGGGAGTAAACCAGGAGTAGCATTTACACGGCACAAACCCAGAGTAACCACACTGTGAGTAAACCAGGAGTAGCATTTACACTGCACAAACCCAGAGTAACCACACCGTGAGTAAACCAGGAGTAGCATTTACACTGCACAAACCCAGAGTAACCACACTGTGAGTAAACCAGGAGTAGCATTTACACTGCACAAACCCAGAGTAACCACGCTGTGAGTAAACCAGGAGTAGCATTTACACTGCACAAACCCAGAGTAACCACACTGTGAGTAAACCAGGAGTAGCATTTACACAGAAGTGCAGAGCATACGTCATGCAGAGTTCGGTTAGCAGAACACCGGCTGTGTAAGTGGACAAATAGAGCTAAATGGACACAAATTGGCACTGACAATCGAGAAGTGATGTGAGTTTCCTGGCAAAATAAAAAAAAGCAAAATAATGATCTGATGTGCAGCTATTTTCATCATCGAATGTTCTCATCCCCTTGTGTTCCTGCAGGAACGGCTGCTCGCAATGACCACTCTACGTGGCCATTTAGGGCTAACTATCCACGCACCACACAATTCAGCTTCCAAGTGATTTTTTTTTGTTTTTTTTGGTTTCGTTTTTGAAAGCAATTTCAATTGTGCAGCATTCACAGGATGCAAATCGTTTTATTTTTTTGTGTTTTTTTTTTTTGATACAACTGACCTCTGGTGCCCAGATTCATGATTGCTTATAACCCTCTCCCGCCCAGTTTGTGATTGCTTCTGCCACTACCCCCCACCGCCCACCCCCCCCCCCCCCTGTTCATTCTTGTTCAGGACCTCAAAAATCCCAGACCTGGCTCTGTGCGCTTGTAAAAAGCTCTGATGCGCAGGTAACCGTTGGCCGCTGTTTGTCCGCGGTCTTTATATCACCATGCATGCCTACGTGTGTCTGGGGCCTTTAGATATGTATCAGTGTGTGCACGGCTGGAGCTAAAAGCCGTTCACACAGGCTTGGTTTTGAAAAGCATGAACACCCAGTTCACCATTTAGCTGAGGCTGTTATTCAGAGCGAGTTACACAGCGTATACATTTTTTGCAAATCGTTTCATAGAGCTGAATCTATACCAAAGCCACGCAGATTGTGTGCTTTTGCTGAAGGGCATGACAGCAGTGTCCCAACTGGGAATCGAACCCGCATCCCCCGCATTCCGAACCGTTACTCCACACTGTTGCGCAACAGCGGCTGATAAAGGCACCCGCTAAAAAACTGATACCCTACAGATTTGCATAATCGGAAAAAACATCGTCAACATAATTTAACCTCAGTCCACTTTCGTCCACCCTATTCAGAGAGAGACAAACACATTGAGATATCAAGGCCCCAAACATGCCCCCACTGGTGGCCACTCAGAGGATAATCACAACCTTTAGCGGTTTCAAAGAGGCCGGGTGCAAATAAAGCATGCTAACATTCTTTAATAAATCAGCCAATAAAGATGTGCAACAATACTCATATGTGCTATGAAAACACTAGAATAAACAGTGCATTCGTACCTCACACATACTGAACCAGCACAATTCCAGAGCACACTTCACTACATGCTTCTTTGAGTTCTTCAAACAAAGAAAACTGGTCTTCTGTTTGTACTTAATGTCTCACATTATTCTGTTGAATGCTTAAAACTGTTAGGCACTAATAAACGCAAGTTTTAAAAAATACACTCCCGAGATGCAATGTGTAGCCACCTCCCACACACCACCCCCCAACCCTCCCACACACACACACACAGTGACCTATGACCTCTAGCGTGTGTGACACAACTTAACTACGTTATGAAAGTGCATTATAACTCAGGATGAATAGACGTGACTTGTACTACTTACTGACGCAAGCAAATACATTAAATAAAAACATAAATAAATTAACCTCTGAAATGAATGAGATGAAATACTTGGATTCAATGCTAATACGACTTATGGCCACTCAAATATAATTATAAGAGATGCGCACAACCTTCTGCATGAAAGCATATTCATATGCTGAGTACGATCAGCTGGATTATGGGACACACACACACACACACACACACAAAAAGCTATTATCAGTAAGCCCCTACTAGACACAAACAAGCCCTTACAGATGAAAATTTTGATTGTGTCTGGGTTTAAATAACCTGGCGTACGCACACACAAACATACGCAAACGTACACACACTCACACACACTTATTTCACGATTGGAAATGATGAATCCATTTTCATAAACAGAATAATTTATATAGTTGTAAATACTTAAAATAAGATTGAATCAATCAAATGTTTTACATCCATGACTCAGCTGCAGCCAATGTGCACACACCCCTGCACCCCCAACCCCCTGCTGATATATCTCTAAGTATGTATATACGGTACTGTGGAAAAATCAGAGCCCATCCATCCTTTCACTCTCCAGTGAAAACAATCATTAAGTTCAAGTTATTTATTTTTTTCAGTGTCAGAAAATAATGCAGCAAACATACAGTATATTCATCAGAAAAATGATACAAAAACCTCCACGGCCATGTGCAACATCAAATCTTTCACAATTCAGTGTGTCTACCCTTCACCTTTGCTACTTCTTTAATTCTTTTGTTGAGCTGGGTTTCTCAAGGAAATCTGCAGGAATACATTTCTGTGCCTTTTGTGAAGACCTCCACAAGCGCTGTATTGGAAGGCGGTCGCATTTTCTTCTTCTCTCGATCCAATCCAAGTAAACCCCAGGCCCGTTCAGCGAAGATGAGGTCCTGAGACCACCAGCAGCGCAATCATCTCAGCAACGTGCCCAAGGTCATTATCTTGCCGCAGAATGAATCTGCTCCCAGTCGAACGTTGCCCAGAGGGTATATTGCATGATACAGTGTGTTAAGATTTCTAACTCAAATCTCAGACTCCAGGTGTTGCTATGCAAACCCCCCAGACTTGCTCTGATCTTCCACCGTACCTTGTAGACATGGTTACGAGAGACTGCCATCGCTTCGACCGCATACATAAATGCCTTCTCTTACTTCAGGAAATATAAGATTTAAACTCATCGGCGCGTGAGACCTTACTCCACATCTCAGGTGTCCAGTTTCGGTGTAGACGGGTACAAGCTTTCTTCACTCTCGTTTCTTTTGACAGCTACACATCGTTTCAGACCCACAGTGATGAGTCTGCCTTCTCACAGCGGAAAAGCTGACAGAAATGCATGTGGATTTCTTCATATCTGAAGCAAGAGTGGAGCTTGATTTTTCCCATCTCTCAAAGATAAAATCTTTTAAGTATTGCCATTGCGATGGTCAATTTTCAATTCCATGTATTTGTACGGAAAACTGTCACAAAGATCAAAGAAAAAGATCAAAGACCAGGCCTGAGCCCCCAAAGCAAGCACACGAGGTAAAAAAAATAAATAAATAAATAAAAATAAAAAATAAATAAATAAACTCCCCATTGGGGTGAAAATTATCTGACACTGAAAAACAATTGCACGGAATGGCAATTGATTTGACTGGAAACAGAATAAATGTAAAGGGTGGTCTTCGACTTTTGCAGATTACAGTACAAGTACATACACATCTGTCCCCGACAGTGGCCCACAAGGACGATTGTGTTTCAAAAAAACATAAGGGAAACGCCCTCCAAATCAAAAAAACGACGCGAAGAGCAGAATCGCCGCAAAATCAGTTCATACGACGGAAGCTCTCCACGCCAATTAGGGGGAGTCGCACAATGAAAGAACACGTCACGACTGCTTTTGGTTGGGCAGCGGGAAGAGACCAGAGAACGCCCATTTGAATTATTATTTTTTTATTTTTTTATTTGGAGGGTGTTTCCTTTCTGTTAGTGCTTTCGTTTTTGAAGCGCAATCGTCCATTGGCGTCTTCTCTTTGATTTGGAGCGCTTTTCCCTTTTATGTATGCGCTTTTGTTTTTGAAGTGCGATTTTCCTTATGCGCCACCGTAGTCCCCTGTAGCGGCCACGAGACTCGGGTACTAATCATGCCATAAGAACCACATATTCTGCTATGCTGAAACGTACACGACAAGGGATATTCAATAAAAAAGAGAAAATTAAATTAATATTTTCACGCAGCATGTTTAGTCATCCAAGACACTTGTACTATGTCAAAAAAAAATTTTTAACAAACTTTTTTCTGCTGGATCTCAGGGGCAATACATATCAATGTGTGTTTACCAAAATTAAACAATAAATGGACTGCAGATTTGAAATGTTATTATAAACTGATTACGGTTTTTTAAGCCAGTGTCCTGGGGACCCACTGCCCTGCATGTTTTAGATGTCTCTCTGCTCCAACACACCTGATTCAAATGAATGGGTCGTTATCAGGCTTCTGCAGAGCTTGATGACGACACATTCATTTGAATCAGGAGTGTTGGAGCATGGAAACATCTAAAACATGTAGGGCAGTGGGTCCCCAGGACCAGGGTTGAGAAACACTGGTTTAAGCACAATTAATCAGAAAAGCACATGCTTACCCACGACCAGGAGGAAGGCACCGGCTCCGTAGTCCACGACAGGGGACAATTTTGAGGAATAGCGGTCATCCATTGGGCAAGGTATATTCTGCTCGCGGTTCTGTGAGACACTTACACCTGGAATTACACCAGAAGCGCAGCGAACGCTTGGCGGGAGCGGCGTGGAGCCCGCTTCCTGTCGGCCACCCGTGCTCGTGGATGACAGCTGTCAAGCCGTGGTACTTCCAGCGTCAAGTCTAATTTATCCCCGCTTGGCGCGCTGATTGCACAGAAATGCACAGTGGACGCGCAATGGTGACGGTCATATTCGTTCCATGTCACCACAGAAGCACAGTCGTGGACTATATATTTCATGAGAAACCTATTATACGCGTGCCTTTATTGTCCTTGATGTTTATTAGCAGGCTACACGTGCACATAAAAAAGCGGTACGACAGCGATGATAAATACCCGATGTGCTATTGAAATACGTCTTTCCAAATGAACATTGTGTGTGTCACTGAACTAACACCAACATAAATGAAAATATGTGTTTAGTAAATGTTTAGGCAGCTATTCAAAAACATAGCCTAAATTAAGGAATACTATTTTATAGGTTATCTGTGCTTTACGAAAGAATCATAAATCACAACGCAACCTTTAAAAAATGCAAAGTAAACACGTTACGCGAGAATCTTTCGAGAAAGACGGACCAGGCAGAGCTAGCCTACTTGTAGAAGTGGAGAAGCACCGGGAGCATTAGTACCAAACACCGTTTACAAGAACACCCTAAAAAAAGAAAAGGCTTCGGATGAAAGTGCCGCGGTTGCACGATGCAGCCTATTTAATTAATACGGCTAACGAGACGAGACCTCCACCTCTTTGCACTGTCTTCTCAGGGAAATCAAAGCTAAAATAAAACGTTACCTATCACAATGAACGAGTTACTTAACCCCGAAAAAAACATTAAGCTGCAGCAAATAAGCCACTGTCAAGAGAAACAGTTCGTTCGTTAAAGTTACCGAGAAAGCACACTTTCTAAAGCAGTCTACTTAAAGCTGTTTTAGAACTGCTAGCAGCAAATGCAACGTAAACAATAATACGAATTAACACTACATTAATGTTAACTGTGATGTGATGACTGTGCTGTTAAGGAAAACTTAATTAGCAACAATAGAATGCGCACGGATTGTTAACCATGTCTCTAAAGGCGGTTTCTGAGCAGCTCACAAGAATCCCCTAGAGGAGAGCGTGTAGAAAAACGCTTCTGGTGCACGCGGTCTTGCGCTTTAACTGCTGGTCCGCTTTGGGTGTAAATTCCAGCCGCTTCACGAGACATGCTCCTCTTTTTTTGCGCCCTTGGCTAAAGACTGCGCGCGAAACGTCCGTGCACAGTTCCGGACACTGTCTTGCAGCCGACCTGGCGACCTGCGTAATATGAGAATCGGTGAAACGTCTGCGAGTTATCCACACTGACAGGTACGGTGCGGAGACGTCGCGGCAGACTGTGGGATTACTCCGTGGCCACCGTCGCCCATCACCTTTCAGGCTGACACCATCCGAACGCATCTCTTCTAAGCGAAATTTATAATATCTGACTGACGTCATGCCGGAGGCGTTGACCGAAGGTGATTGATTTTTACACAAAACAGACTGCACATCTAAAGCAGTTTGGTTACGCGCTGTCGTTCTCAAGCAAACCCGGAGGGTTATACGGTCAGTTTGATGAATTAACCCCAATCACAGAGCGTTTTGTAGTTCTGTATCAGCAACGCGCACTTGCCTGAATGAATTTAGCTTTCGATTAAGACACAATTTAGGCGCTTATCATATCGTTGCAGTTTCTCGTGATCTCATGATCTCTTTGCGATTTGTGTGTGAATTTACATCGAATCTGGAACAAATCGTGGCCTGTTGGCCGTGGCCTGTTTTATTAATCACTTCGAGAATTCTTATTACTTATGATTTTATTCTTTTTATTTTTATTGTCTTTTTACTGTTTTCGGTGTCTTTTATGGATCTTTTTATCTTTACTATATGTGACGTGAAGCACGTTGTATTACAATCTTGCATTAAAGGTGCTATATAAATTAATTGTGATTTGATTTTATCTCACTATATTCTCTTACAACGATCCAGACAGCAGACTTGCTGTCCATCTTCAGATTGAGACTAAAGACCCACTTAGGATGTCCTGTAGATGTAATCTGCATGTAATCAGGAACTAGATTTTGGTTCTTGCTTATTAATTTGCATTGGTTGGACCCATACGCAGTGGTCTGGGAATTTTGTTAACCAGGTCTG
Organism: Anguilla anguilla; assembly: GCF_013347855.1. Taxonomy (NCBI): domain Eukaryota; kingdom Metazoa; phylum Chordata; class Actinopteri; order Anguilliformes; family Anguillidae; genus Anguilla; species Anguilla anguilla. Next base: position 59,900,076 of record NC_049206.1, on the reverse strand, counting down.
GCACTATTGCTTATGTAAACATTATGAATGCACTTATGTTTTGCATACATCGTAAGCCACTCTTGCTAAATGTGATTGATAGCATGATATATTCACATTTGATTACATATATCATACGCCTAGGCAATCCCCATTAGCCGACTGGACGCCTGAAGAATCCCCCGCTGGCCGATTGGGCACCAGAAGTCCAGCTGCCGAGCCGGACACAAAGTGTGTTCTGCGGACTCATGTCTGCGAGCGTCCAGCGCCCGAACGGCGGTGTCATCGCGTGCAGCTGCGGTGACGGGGACGCGCCGTGCTTCAGAGGAACGCACGCACGCGCGCGTTCGTCTGCGTTCTCCGGGGGCCGGTGATGATGAACGGCGAAAAAAAGGCTGACTGAGCGTTTCAAAAAGCGGCGGAAGAAGCGTGAAAAAGGAAGGGGGTGGGGGACACTCATTCTGCAACACAAAAGACGGGATGAGAAGAAGGAAGAAAGAAAAGCGACATTGTGCGGATCACCTTCTTTCATTCACCGCCAGCCTTTCGGAGTAACTTAAAAGGCACCTGTGTGTTACCATGGTCACCCCGTAACCCCGGCGACATCAGGTGCCGCGTGTCCGCCCGCTCTTGGAAAACACGAGAAGGAGGAGCTTCCAGAAGAACGTAATTCTGGTTATTCATAGTTCATTCTTCCCACCCGGTCCTCCATCTGATCTTTTCACCTCCATGGCGATGGGATAACAAGCCTTTTCTGATGGACACTCGAGATAGGAGGAGGGGCGGAGACTGGGGGGGGTGGACATAAGTGGCAATTGCACATCGCCATGTGGGGACTGCTGGTCACAGTTGGCACTCCGGAATCGATACCAACGCGGAAAAACAACAATTCCAGGAAAGAATGTCTGAACAAAAAAAGAAAACATGGTTTATTTAATAAGCTGACGCGTTAGACGCATTTGAATTACAAAAGAACGCACACAACACTTCGTTTTTACCCGTCCTCTGTAACGCGTGCGTGTTCCGCGGAGTGCAAACTAATCATAAAAGGACTTGTGTCTGATAGTAATTCCGCATTCCTCTCAGTTATTACTGCTGCGTGTTCAATTCATTCGGGGGGGTGGGGGGGGGGGGGGTGGGGGGGGCATCAGAAGCACTGGACCGTTTTCTTTCTCTATAACCGCTGATTGGGCGAAAGAGAGCTGAAATCGTGTTGCAGAACGGGCTAGAATTGTACCAGTGACTGCGCAGCTCTGTTATTATTATTATTATTATTATTATTATTATTATTATTATTATTAATAACTATGCATATGAAGGCAGTCGAAGTTCGTTGTCTGTTCCAGGACGCTGGGTGGCTCTGAAGGTTCTGGAGGTCTGCTGTTGGGGACGCCTAGTACCCGCCAAAACCACATCCTTCCCTCGTTATCCCCAGAACTGCACAACCACATTTTTTTTTTCAAAGTGACAGGAGGACACGGGAAAGCACGGGATGGAAGAACAGCAAAATGTCTGTGGAAAAGAACAGTGCCTGAACCAGATACCAGACCATGGGGTCCATCCATACCCTGGAGTCTTAACCAGATACCCGATCATGGGACCCATCCACACACTGGAGCCATAACCAGATACCAGACCATGGGGTCCATCCATACCCTGGAGCCTTAACGAGATGCGCCACCCAGAAGCCCCATCTCCATTTTAACCCTGTGTTGACCAGTGTTAGTATTAGGAGTGCCAGTAGCACTTTAAGTAGAACAGCACCCTCTCTGTTTAACGTCACCCTGTCGGCACCTGTTCTCTATGCTTCCCTATGGAGTTTTAAACCCCAAAGATTCAAACCCAGAGATCACCAAACTGCACTACAACTGGAAAAGCTATCTGAATCTGTGAAATAAGGATTAACTGCTCCAGTTACAGTATAATGCAGTTCTGTGACATTTAAACTCCATAGAATAGCTCTGCAATTGACCATATGTGTCATTTATTTAGTGGAGAATAATGTTAACTTCTCTTTAGTTATAAGCTGTCTGTACATTTTTTTTTTGCTAATAAAATTCACTCATGTTTCATTGTACAGATTTTAAGTAATGTTGTCTTTCGATTTTAATGCTTTTAAAAAAAAAAATAAATCCAAAGACAAACATCTCAAACATCTGACCAAAGATATTAAGATTTCACCTCTGATAAGTGCACTTACATCACCAAAACATCTGGCATTCAAAGGAGCACATAAAATCCGCTTTGATGAAAAGCCTATTATTTCCAGGCTAGCGGTAGGGACATGCAGCACATTTGTTTGTCAGGCGGCTCGCAGATTTCACCTCGGCCGCACGTGTCGAGCGTGTCATGAGCTTGGAAGGGACCGTGTACCGAGAGCATGAGAGAGCCCGGAGGGAAATGTTTATTCATTATATTCAGCTGCTATTCACTGGGATTACATAACGTAAGCAAGCTACCATAGACTATGCATGCTTCTGTGGCTCAGTCTGCAATGAAAATCAAGTCAAGTGGCGGTATGTTGTTCCTTGCGGGGAAATTCATTTGCCACTTCCATGGCTAAAAAAAAACTAATCACGGTTCACAAAGCAAAGTATGAAAATGACAAGCATCACGCTGTCACAGTAACTCCTTTAGTTTATCATTCTTGATTCTGAATCCTTGTGTTTGTAGGAGTGAGTCACCTTGACCACCATGTCTTATAGAATTAAAGTTTGCTTTGATTTGACTTGACAAAAACACTGCTTTTTTTTGTGCATGGATAAAAGATCATACGCTTTCTGTTTTGTTTATATTTTGAACAACGTTTCGTTGCATTAACTGAAAACAATTTTGTGATTGGTCCAGAAAAAAAAGTTCTTGGGAAGTGTAGAAAAAAACAAAAAACAGTCATCACCCATTACATTAATTCCATATTAATTACCCACAATTTACCATTCAAATAGAGAATGAACAACATCCCCAGCTCATTTCCAGACAGCTCCACTTCCTGTGTCCGTTGCACACGCAGTCCAGTTTAATTATGGCGCTAATCGGAGCCGTACGTGTTTTTTAAACGGCATCCCATGATAGAAACTGTTCTTGCTTGGGCAAGCAGGAAGTTCTTGCGTAGATATCAGATCAAATCAAATCCATTTGATCTGTATAACTTTTAAAAAAATTTTTTATAGAAAACTGTCGGAGAGACGCTTTGCAGAGTAACAGAAGGGGCAAACGCTGTACCAGGCCTGAACCCCGAAATAACAAACACCAGGTAAAAAAAAAACCCCCCCCCGAATGGGGACAAAAGACCTCAAACAGTAGTGAGAAAAAAGGCAGGTATGTACCTTCGCCACCACGACCTTGATCTGGACTAAGTGGTTAGAGAATGGATGGATGGATGTACCTATGTATCAGGAAAGTATTCCAGGTAGCAGAAAAATAATTTCCCTCTTTAGGAATGGTTCTTCAGCCGCCCAGAAGGGTGGAGGTTCCGGGTTTGAATCTCGACCGGGGTTCGAGCCCTGCCTGCGTGGAGTTGGCATGTACCCCTCTGTGGCCTGCGTGAGATTCCTCTGGGTACTCTGGCTCCCTCCCAGTGTGAAAGACATGCATGTCATGCCCTCGCCCTCGCCCTCGACCTAAGTAACTCTGATGGGTCAAATGCAGACGACAAATTACCCCCACAAGGGTCATGTGACCGCCGAATGACGGCCCCTCTCCCAAAACGACCCGGCGGCCCACGACATCGCCCGTCTGCGCGCAGCCGGGTTCTCCAATTACAGAGCGACCTTGTCCCGACGCGGCTCTGTCTGATCCCGACGCGGCTCTGTCTGATCCCGACGCTCCCGGCGTTCCCCGGAGCACCGGCGCCTCCTTAATTCCCCGTCCAATCAGAGGCCGCGGCGTGCGGGATCTGAAGCCGGGAGCCGCGGGTAATTTTCCCTGAGAGCTCCGACCCCGCGCTGCTTCAGGTATAATTATAATATTCATAATATTCATGTACATGAGACAACATCTCCGTGCGCTGGCTCTCTCTCTCTCCTCCCCCCCATTCCCGATCTCACCCGCCCTCCCCTCCCCTCACCCCCCCCCCCCCACCTCCCCGTGCAAATGGGACTCCCTCCCACGGCCTGTCAGCCTGTCGGCTTTGCAATTAATCTTCTTTCTCTCATCAACAACCATCATACTCCAGCACATTTCCTTCAATGAACACCTCTTTACCTCTGCTCTTCATGCTGCCCTTATGATTATATATACATATGTGTATATATATATAGATATAGATAGATATAGATCCTCTCCGAGGGCACACACAAGCCTTTTCATTTCTCTCCAGCTCGTGGAGAAGCAGCATTAACCACCAAACCAATTACCAACCTAATTATAACAATAATACACTTAGATTAATCTAGATTTATCAATTTAGTTCAATTTTTATTATGTTATATGTGCAGCACATGTCTGTGAAAAGGTGAACTGTGTAGGTATATATATATACAAGAAAAAAACTTTTTCTTGCAGCAAGAAATCACAAAGCAGGAGCCAAATTTATCTGAGATTTTAAGTCGAGCCACTCACTCAGAATGAGTATAGCCACACATATTCTTCTTAGCGTGCACAATTACTTATGGCACAATTCCTTTTAAGAGGGCGAATAATTCCTCAATAGGTGTTTCATCAATTAGTGTTCAATTAAGTGCTTGTTAAACTCGGGGGGGGGGGGTTTGGAGGTAAGCCAGCATACACACGGGGGGGTCCTAAAAAGCCTTCCCCAGGTGTGCAGCCACCTGTGCCATCGCCTTCAATAAAGCAGCAGAAGCTATTCCCGTCGCCTAGCAGGTTGCCACTAGCAACAGGCCACTCCCACTGCTGCCTTTTTTATTCAAATACCACCCCCCCTAGCCAGTACATTACATTACATGCATTTAGCAGATGCTCTTATCCAGAGCAACTTACACAACATTTTACACAGCATTTACATTGTATCCATTTATACTGCTGGATATATATACTGAAGCAGTGCAGGTTAAGTGCCTTGCTCAAGGGCACAATGGCGGTGTCTTACCTGGGAATCGAACCTGTGAACCTTTAGGTTACTAGACCAGTTCCTTACCCATAATACTACACTGCTGTCCTAGCCCCACTCCCAGTCTCAACCCTAGGTGTCTTACCTGGGAATCGAACCTGCGAACCTTTAGGTTACTAGACCAGTTCCTTACCCATAATACTACACTGCTGTCCTAGCCCCACTCCCAGTCTCAACCCTAGCCCCGCCCCCTATCTCCAGCCCCCGTCTCCACCCCTCCCTCCAACGTTTATTGGGTGTGTCCCATATTTTACTAGCGCCTCTTTTTACCTCCTTTAGCTACTGCAGAAAACAGGCTTTCCCCTGAACGGGAGAAGCGTCTGAATGCTCAGATTTATAAGACTGGGCACCCCTGATTTAAGTCGTTGATTGGCTAAACACACTCCACACACCTTGTCCTGCACGATAAGCCCGCAGGCACTGCGGCCCCCTGGGAATTCTGTGGGCTGAACGAACCGGCGAGAAAGAGCCGCGTTTCCGCCTGGGCTTTCAGTCCACGCTCAGGCCGGGGAAGGATTCAACGGCAGAGGGGGAAAAAAAAGAAAAAGTGTATTAAAAAGATTAGATCTTAATTCCCCAACTGTCCTGCCTTTGGAGAATTAACATGATTGGTCCTTTCCAAATTCACATTAACCCAGAACCCATTAAATCCACGCAAGCGAGCGACTGACGCAAACAATGAACCAAGAAGAGAGTGTCAGGAGGCCTCAGCAATATGCTTTTTAAAAAAAAAAGAACTCAACACATATCAGCACAGCTCATCACAGTTTCCCCAGTGTAAGCCCTTGTGTGTTGCCGAGCAACCATCTCATGGATTATTTACAATCATTTAATTCATTTCCTACGCCCGGTTCATTTTCATTACTTCCTACTTCCAAACCTGGCGCAATTTACACGTTGACAGGGAGACGTGACCGATGTACCAACATGGTAACACCATGTCACAATCAGAGAGGTCATATCACGACATGATGAGACCATGTCACAATCAAGTGAGGTCATATCACAACCTGATGAGACCATGTCACAATCAGCAAGGTGATGTCACAACCTGATGACACCATGTCACAATCAGTGAGGTCATATCGCAACACGGTGACATCATGTCACAACCCGAACAATGGGAAAGCACACAAGCTGAAAGCTCAGACTAACAAACTGGATTCCGACTACAAACAACTGGATTCTCACCTCCCAACCCCCACTCCCCCCCCCCCCCCCCCTTTGCTCTGTAACCCACTTGTAGCACTCTGCCTGTGTGGTGGAAGGCCAACTCCTCTGATTGCTGATCGCTCAAATTATCGCCCTCCGATGCATCTGGAGAACAGCTGTAATTAGGCAGGAGTGCTGTAGTGCACCAGGCTCAACCTGCGCAGGCAAAAGCAATCGCATTCGCATTCGCGAGATACATTTACTCTGCGGCGGTTCGCTGAGTCCACTCTGAACTGAGGAAACCTCCCCGCTCTCTTTGCAAAATGATGAAATTACAATAACTCCGTGAACGCCGGTCACTGGCGAAGTGGCCTTTTTTCCACCCGCGATGCGTCGCAGTGCTTACGTTAGACGTCAGTGGAAAATGTAAGCAATCCCCAGCCTTCATCAGTGAAAAAGCGTTGCGCACGAGTTTCGAAAAACATCGAACGCAAAATATTTACATCATAAGGCGCACACTGCGGCGCAGGCTGTTTGTACTGTAATACGATAATACGTGTAATTTGTGGAACATTTGTTGCGCACAATACTGAAACAGCAGGTCCATTACAGAAGTAACAATGAGTCAAAAGGAAATTATTTTACTGCAGTGCTACACTCTATATGCTTTGTACTAAATCAAACAAATCATAACCCAGAGAAACACTGCCTGTTTTAAACTAATATTTGCCACCTTTGTTTTTTTCTACTACAACAGAAGTATTGTGAGACACTGTCAGTGAAGGGCAAACACAGATAGCATTTAAAAGCTTTTAAAGATGTTTAACCCTTTAAAGAGTTGTTTTTTTAAAATGTTGTTCCAAATTCTAAATCAGTGTTCTAGAACTCCATTGCCTTCAGCATTGCCTTGTGACATCAGCCTTAGAATGTTCAGTTAGCAGTAGTAGTGATTGTTACATCAGCATTAGAATGTTCAGTTAAGTTCATTCTAATCCCATTTCTTATATATTACACCTGAAAGGGTTAAAACCATCCTTTAAATGGCAATGAGACGGGTAACCTACAGGCACAAAGGAGGAGCCAGCAGGACGTTTGTTTGTTGAGAGGAAGGAACAGGTCACGTATCACTTGGGGATTACGGTGGCTGCTTCTCCCTGGACAACCTGTGTGATTCGGATCACTCTGAAGTCCGAACATACTGGGAATGGCTTTCTTTCATCCTAACAGCTGGAATACAAGGCAGATTCCACATCCAAAGAGTGTGATGTGACTCAGTACTCCTGTTTCATAAAATACCCCCCCCCCCCCCATAGACCTACTGTGAGATGCTGGGTGCCGCTGTTGAAACTGTGCAGCAGAACTGTAGTGTGTGTGTGGCGGGGGGGGGGGGGGTTGGGGGGGTGTGTGTGTGCGGGTGGGTAGACCTCTGATCTGAAGTGAAGGGAAAAAATAATGTCTGAAATGTCAGGACACCAGAAGAGGACAAAATCGATGGATGTATAATGTCAGAATGACCCCTGGGGGACCCCCTGTGTATGCAGGTTTTCAGTCCTGGGGGGACCTCCTGTGTATGTTTGTTTTAACTCCAACCACAATTGCAATCCCAGAATTTTAGCACGCTCTTATTTTTTCTTAATTGGCTGCTTTTCATGTTCAGAGGGAGTATTTACCCTATTAAGCCACGGAATCGGAGAAACGTGTAAAACGCATGTTTGTGACACGCTCAGCCATGGGGGGGTGGGGGGGTCATGTGACCCTGTAACGCAACAATGAATGAGGCACTCAGGCTGCTGAAAAGTGACAATTAAAATCCCCCCCCCCCCACCTCCCCATCCCCACACACTACACACCAGCCTCTCAGCATGCAACAGCCCCCCCCTCACCCCCATCTTTCAGAGCCATCCCCGTGACATCACAAGCACCCGATAGCCTTTTGTGAAACAACACACAATGTCTTGGTAAACAGTTTTCACAACCAAAGGGGGAAACATTAGCATAATAGCATCCTAGCGCTAATGTCAAGCAGGTATTATTACATCCGTCTATTTTTGTTGACGCCATGCGATGTAGTTACTTGCTCACATGCTAATTTGCATGCTATTGCTATTAACAGCCAACCTTATCCTGCAGTTCATTAAATGAACTGTGATAACAAACACATTTTAAATAGGAATTCATTTTGAAAGGAGGGGGGGGGAAGAGTAAAAGAGTAAAAATAAATGAGTTGTTTAATACGCCTGCGGTTCTGGTCAATTTTTTTATGTTTAATAGATGCAAAGGAACACTGGTTGCTAGGGGGCAATGAATAATGTGTCAAGGAAAGAGCTAAAAAGAGATTTTTTATTATTTTTATTTTTCTCTTTCTGGAAGATGGAAGATGGCGGCCGTGAGGTATTATCTGTCTATGTTTGATGTTACTGACGCCGCTGTATTGAGCTTCCCACCATGCTGTACTGAAAGCAAATAAATAATGACCTCGGTCGCGTGGTCATTAAAAGTGATTGATTGATTGATTGGTTGATTGAAAAGGTACGAGCCATTAGAAGGATTATAAAACCAAGAAAAAGTGTGAAATAAACAGAGCCTTCAAGTTGGGTCCATCAGTACATGAATGAGAACGGAGGGAAGATTGCGAATAGGAATTAATTTGAAAGCCCTTAGGTCATTTTCGTCATTTTCGTTTTTCACTTTCATGAGGCTAGCGTAGCGGGCCTGGCGCCGCCAGTTCGCTAGCGAAGCTCGCCGACCGGCTGCAAAGCAAAAGGCCTGGTAGCGGGCTGCCGTGACAACGGGGGGTAATACCACAGTGCTACTCCGCTTAAAGCCCTTTGAGCGAGAAAATAAAGGGATGCTGGGAGTTGCGGTCATCCAAAGTGCGGAACCGTTTTTGCAAGTAAAAGAATACGCTTCAGCTCTTTCACCGCTTCCTGTGAACTTTAAGTATTTTTACGTGTAATTAAACCGAGCAGCCGATGGCGATGAATAGCCTATTGGCCAGTCGTTCTTAACAAAGGTAGAGGTCGCAGACTTTGAGCGCCAGAAGTGCAGAAACCAGCTACTGGCTCTCGGACGTAGCCTGACGTTGCGCGAAAATGATGTCGTAACGCTCGATGCTCACGAAAGCAACTGAATGCCACGACCTGCACCCCCACCGTCAACAGACAGGCGTTTATGTAACTCTCACGAACCCTGGCCACGGTCCACACAGATTAAATTATTCATTTGTCCAAAGCACATCAGTGCTTGTCAGTTATTCTTTTTTTTTTTTTAAAGAAAGAAAAAAAGGCGGGGAACGCAGACATTCCATCTGACCTGTAAAGACAGAAGGGCAGACAGACGCTGTCGGCAAATTCGTATCCCAACTGCTGTATTACACTTCATTACCACAAACAGCAGGGGGCAGCAGCAACCGAATCCTGTCGCCAAACTGCCAAACTTTACTTATCGCCATATCAGAGTCCCTCCATGATGGTTAAACTCCACGTCTGGAAAACTAAGAGCAGCTTTTAAACAGTCCTTGAAGCCACTTCTTGTCCTCTGTCTTTTAAAACTACACTACATGGCCAGAAGTATGTAGACACCGGACATCTCATCCAAAATCATGGCCATTAATATGGAATTGGGTCTACCCTTTGCTGCTATAACAACCTCCACTCACCTCGGAAGGCTTTATACTAAATGTTTGGAGCATCGCTGCAGGGATTTGCTCCTGTACAGCCAAGAGCGTTAGTGAGATCAGCCACTGATTGGAGCGACTGTGCCTGGCTCACAATTGGCTTTCCAATTGATCCCATGGACACCCCCGAAAAAAGAGTGCTGATTAACAGTCTGTTACATCAGATAAAAAAAATTGAATCGCACACTTCTCTCCGTGTAATTACAGAGCTTTTTATCTGAAATCGACCAACGTGCTTTGGGGGCACGCCTTCAGAGTGCTGCCTGGAACACGTTAGCGACTTTCAAACCAAAAATAAAATGAAACTTCTTAATTGCATGGAGAAGACGTGTGAGATACTCATTTTCTTTATCGGACATAGCAGCTGTTACACAGGGCTTGAACGCAATTAAATAAATTACAGTCCAGGACTATACACAAATTGAAGTTTTTACAGTAAATCTATCGCAAATTGTGGCTAACCTTAAGCGTTTAATTTAGGTCGTCCGAGTAACAGGCGGCTAATAAAAGCGTGCCGGATAAAATCGATGACAGAATCCATGCCGTTTTGTGAAAAGGTGTGTAAAACATACCCAAGACCGACCATACATCATGCATATTGCATAACGGCGATTACCGCGGATACAGTTTTATATTTAGCTTCCGTGCGAATAATTAATTCATAAACATCGGCCCCACCGCTCACGGAAAAAAAGTGTAAGACAGCTGTCAACCTGACCTATGTGAAGCGTAGCGGAAATTAAGTCGCATCTGGCACGTCTTCACGACTTCCGAAAGAAACTCTAATTAACAACAGCACAATTCCGCAGAAAACAGGAATTCATGAGACAACCTGATTGCGCTGCTCACACCCATAATTTAACAAGCCGGAGATCTCGGGGGATGCTGAGATCTTGCTGACATCGTCCGTAAACAAGGCATACTGCGTGTGGAATAAATAAGGAATATCGGGAATTTCGAACTGGGAATTTTTTTTACATTCCTGGTGGATGAAACCATTAGAAAGCAATGTTTCTTCACCCCTGCACACTTACAATATTAACTTTCAATATTAAAGAAAATAATCCTTAATGTGACAATGAATTTTCATGATAACATTATTTACATTACCATTATGATGGAAGCACTGTGAATGGATGAGTCAGAAAATTTTAACAGCTGGCCACAACATTAAATCCATTAAAGTACGCTTGGCAAAGCAATTGCTGGTAAAACGTTCACACTGCCATCAGGTGGTCATTCTCTTCATTTTAATTGGCTGTCATACCTGCACACATTAACTCAATTCACAGAGGAGTGTTAAGATTGACCTTTGGGTCCAAGGAGGTGCTATACTGAACTGGGAGAGGGGCTCCAATTTTAACACACACATACACAACAGAAACACTTGTCAGACTTTGTGGAAGGATTTGATCATTTCAAAAAAATTATAAGAGCCAACATCCTAGATTAAGGGAAGGGGACTGAACTGCACTCTTCACGCAAACTTTCATTTCAGGCTACTGGAGCATTTTCGTAACAGCATTAGAGAAAACTCAAAAAATCGAAAAATTGCACTGATAAAATAATTTTAACTCGTATCCAGGAGGCCCAGCTGGGTCCGCTGGTTTTTGAAGTGTTCCGGGACTTAAGTTCTAAATTTAAGTCGTTGATTGGCTGATGAATCTGCACGCCTTGTTTCCACGGTTCAAACTGGCAGCCTTACAAAACAAAAAGCAGAGTCTGTGGCCCTCCAGGACTGCAGCTTGTGTTCCACTGCCACTCTACATGATCCACAGCTGCTCTATATGATCCACTGCCTCTCTATATGATCCACTGCCTCTCTATATGATCCACAGCCGCTCTATATGATCCACAGCCGCTCTATATGATCCACAGCTGCTCTATATGATCCACAGCTGCTCTATATGATCCACAGCCGCTCTATATGATCCACAGCTGCTCTATATGATCCACAGCAGCTCTATGCGTTCCACTGCCACATTGTTCCACTGCCACTCTGTGTGTTCTACAACCACTCAGGGTGGCTGTGGAACACATAGAGTGGCTGTAGAACACACAGAGCAGCTGTAGAACACAGAGTGGCTGTAGAACTCAAAGAGTGGCTGTGGAACACACAGAGCAGCTGTAAAAACAGGAGCAGCCAGCGGTGCCGTCTCTGCTCTGCTCCTGCTCACAGGTCAGCAGGGCGTGCCGGCGCAGGTACGAGGACGCCACGCCCGGGCGGGTCAGCCCACCTGCTGCCGGTGGCAGCGCTCATGGCGGTACAGGTGGCTCTGCGTGCGGAAGGTGGAGTCGCAGCTGCCGCACCTGTAGGGCCGCTCGTCCGAGTGCAGACGCCGGTGCACCTTCAGGTTGTAGGCGTTCGGGGTGGAGTAGCCGCAGTCCGCGCACTCCAACGCCCGCAGCTCGGCTTTGGGCCCGGGGGCGGGGCGTCTGGCGCCCCCCGCTGGCCTCAGGCAGACCTGCGCCTGGGCGTGGCGGTTGAGGCTGCTGCGGGTTCGGAAGTGGAGGCCGCACCCGGCGCAGGCGTAGGGCCGCTCCCCGGTGTGCGTGCGGGCGTGGCAGGCCAGGTTGTATGAGCTGTTGGTGGAGTAGCCGCACTCCTCGCAGGTGAACTCCTGCCCCCCTCGGGCGGGGCTGCCCCGCCCCCACCCCCGCCCCCGCCTGTTGGTCACGCCCGGGTCCGATTTGACGGAGCGGCTGTCGGGTTTCACGTGCGAGGTTTTGGCGAAGGGGTGGAGCTTGGTGCGGCCGCCGCCCTCGTCTGCGCACCCTGACCGGTTGCTAGGATACAGCCTCCGGCCACACCCGGGAGGTGGCTGAGACGAGGTCTTCCCACGCGACTTGTCGCCGCCGCCGCTCAGCCGAGGGTCTTTGACGTCTTCACGCGTCGCCCTGGCAACGCCGGTGCCTCCATCACCAGGGTCCTGCGTGTCCTCGCTGGACTTTCCACGCGTCTCTGTGTGCAGAGGGGGAGGGAACATGGCTGCCATTTATTTTTAACCCCCCCTTCTTCTGTTTCTTTGTCTCTCGGTTTGAAATTCACAGGCCCGCTTCACAGCTGCAGCAAAGCGCGCGCTACCAACCACCACTAAATTTACTGCAAAGACCGCCAGCCGAGCTGCGCAGTCACGCTGCAGTCCCCCAGCCGAGCTGCGCAGTCACGCTGCAGTCCCCCAGCTGAGCTGCGCAGTCACTCCGCAGTCCCTCAGCTGAGCTGCGCAGTCACTCTGCAGTCCCCCTGGCTGAGCTGCGAAGTCACTCTGCAGTCCCCCAGCTGAGCTGCGCAGTCACTCCGCAGTCCCTCAGCTGAGCTGCGCAGTCACGCTGCAGTCCCCCTGGCTGAGCTGTGAAGTCACTCTGCAGTCCCCCAGCTGAGCTGCGCAGTCTGCAGTCCCCCAGCCGAGCTGCGCAGTCGCTCCATACCTTTTGTATTTGTATGTCGGCCTCTTCCTTCCTTTTTGATAGAGGGAAAGTTTTTGTCTTCATTGCCATCAGCCTCTTCACCATCATCATCATCACTAGCGAATATAATAGTGACTGGAATAACAAAACGATCCCCTGGAAGACAGATAAAAGAACATCGCTGAACTACACACAAACCAGGTCAGCTATAAAAGAAACGTCTGAGATATTAAATTGGCATTGTGGGTAAATAAACAACTCACCACCAATCAACCAATCAGCTTCTTCAGGCTCAGCACTCATTTCTTCAGAGTGGTGTGATATTATTTCAGGCAGAGCCCCAGACAGTGTTAGGTCAGCTTTGTTTTTAACCTTTCGAAAGGTGTTCAAGGTGTTTTAAGGGCCTAAGGGTAACAGAAAAATAGCATGGGTATCACAGTAACATAAACATAAATTGATTTTTACACCTACATTACAACTCCAAATATTGAACATACAATTGCTGTATATCCACCCTATAAAGACCCCAAGCAACTAAAATAATAATCATTTCACGGTTTAATCATTAATATAAGTTATAAATAAACACCGAAATAAAATATAATACTCTTGGATTTTGTATTTTTTAACGAGTTTAACTGTCCATATACACGCTTACGTCCGTCCGTTTTATGGCAGCAGTTATTTTCTTATGAAAAACGGGTACCTTTTGCTGGGCTGTTGCGGTCGTGAGTGCTCTAACAGCTATTAGTAGCCAAAGACTTTCAAAGACATCAAAACAGCTGAACCGTTCTGAACGCACGCAGACCGTATCTTAGGTAAAAGTCGGGCGAGGTTTTTTGATTTGTCTTGATTTGCCAACTCCTTCGCTTGCAAATACGCTCTCTAATAAACAATTAGGTCAACCAACTTAGTTGCATATCTTGGTCACGCCAAAATAATTAGCCAGTTAGCCGACGCTGGTTACAATGGTTTTAAACGAAATGTGCAAGAAACTGAGTTGCTGAAACAAGGACACCCCATCTAACATAACATCCCACATGCCACTGCATAAGCTAGGTCTACATGTGGTCTGTAAGCACATATTAATAAACCGAACTAACTGTGTTTTCAACCCTGCCAGGTGAACAGCCACGACGGAAACCGGAAGTTCTTTTGGTTAACCAGAACTTTACTTTGTCAAAATAAAAGTAATGGCCGCGGTTAATGATAAAGGCCGTTTGGTTGGGCATTTGAACGGGCGGGGGGCCGAAGCTTTAAAAAAAGCTTTTATATATCTGCCCGATAAATTCCCCCATTATCATTTTATGTTTGCTTAGAAATCTTAACTCCTATCGTTGCTATTGTCACTTACTCGTAAGTCTCTGAATGACAGTCTCTACTGAATGCTTACTAAAGTTACAATCCTGTATATAATCTGATACCTTGCTAAACTAAACAAACAATTTAAACCAGAATTTCCATTGCAGTTGGAGGTATTCTCTGATGATGGTGGACATCAGAATCAGAAGCAGACATTATTGGCCAGGTGTGTTTTTATGCATACAAGTAATTTGGCTTGGTGAATAGTTTTTCTCTCTGTGCAGCACTCAAGAGAAAGAAAATACAAAGTGAGAGGAAAAAACTATGAAAATAAGTAAATAGTAGTGTGTGTGGTATTATCTATGAAATATAATGTTTCTCTGTGCAGTAAACGGCAGGATGTTATTTGAACAGATGGATTGAATGGACAGGGTGGAGGTCTGTTAGTCCTCATACTGTTTCTGCCAGTGTGCAGGTGAGTTTGCTGTGAGTTCCTGTGTTGGAGAAATCCTTGTGAATGTGGGTGGTGTGGGGGAAAAAAACCTGCTGAAGCAGTCTGTTTTAACATTTAAAAAAAAAAAAAAAAGTTCCTGCAATGTTTAATCTCTGCTTTTCAGTGCTGAAATGTGCCTTCTCCAAACTCCGGACCTCTGACTAATTTTACGCCTCAACTGTTCCCAAGTACAGATTCAGTATTTATTTTATGTGTGAAACATCCTCCTCTGAAAATATAGAATCTCGGGAGAGAGAGATATATGTGCAAATGTAGTTTCCACTAAAGAGGGTAAAAACAGCTCTGAAGTATTAGCGCTGTTGAAAATACCGGCCCCAGGTTCACTGCCAGGTTTTCTTTTGTGTGTGTGTGTGTGTGTGTGTGAGGGGGGGGGAATGGGGGCGGGGGGGGGGGCACATATGGCCAAAGTTTGAGTTAATCAAGGAAAAGACTAAGAAAGGAGGTGTTTGTTTAATGATTCTTGGCTCAGAAGACTGGGTGGGCGACTTGGATGTTATTCACACACAGCAAGAATGGGTGGCCATGGGGAGGGGGGGGGTTGCGGGTTCTGTGTGACAAGGTTTTTTTTGGGGGGGGGGGGCAGGATTTAGAATGTTTGCAACAATGTGGCACATTTCTAGGATGACCCCCACGACCTCATTACAGCCGCAGAACACAGGGCTGCTCACCTGAACAGAGGCCGCCAAACGCATCACTGTAACCACGGATACCAACGCCACCGAGCGGCAAGAGAGCAGCGGCAGTCCAGGCCGACAGGCTGCTGCTTTCAGCCCGTTCTTATGGGACCGCAGAGAACCACGTTTACGGTCGGCAACGCCGCCCTCTGATCCACTTCCTCAGACGGACTGAGCGGCCAGAACCGGGCTGCGATTCTGAAGCTCGCTTCCTGGTCTTGTTGAGAGATGTTGCTCACTAGCGCCAGCGCGGTTGGCTCCAGCATAGATGTTTCAGCCTCCCGTTTCAGTGTATGTCAGTGGTAACAATATTTGATTTGGACCAGGGAACGTATTCAGCGCGGAGTAAAAATGCAACATTTGCCCGCACGCGCAAGCACGGACATAAGTCTGGGTTCCCCCCCACATGCTAAAGTCTGGGGTGTTTGATTTCCATGTGGATCTAACCTCCAGTTATGAAACCTGCTCTTGCAATCCTGAAATAACCACTAGGTGGCAGCCACGTGCCATTTCTCAGTGCACACTGCCCAGCCAACAAAACGTACTCTCCAACTGAGCTGTTTTATTGTCAGGGTAACTACAGTTCCCCAATTCCAGCCCTACTGAATATTAGTTAGCATGTTAGTTAATTATTTAAACTTGCACAAAAACACTGAAAACATCAGACATAACATTAATTAATTCAATTAATTAGTCTTAACAGTCCAATAATTTACCCTCAAATACAACTCAAGCACGGCCATAAGATGAGGGGCGTCTTCCATATCTCCATAAAATTCATAATAGCTAGTTTAAAATAAAAAAAACGCAGGGTCACGGAAAAGCAGCTGTATAAACAAGCTGCATAATTTTAGCAGTTCGTACTGTATGTGTGAGCAAAAGCCATATGTTAAACAAATTGCAGAGGGAGCAAATTAATTATCATCTGTTTAATTTTTAATTGGAGGAGTCTGTTCCTGGTCTGGCGGTGACTGCTTTTGAGCGATGTCATGTAGGATTGCGGTGAATTTCTGGAGAATGAGATCTGCGTATAATTTGAAGTCTTGAACAATGCCAACTATGATTTCCTGCCGTTGTCAAACTTGTCTGAAACAATGTAACAAAAAAGTGAGAGAAAAAAAAACACTTTAACAAACAACCCCGACAGAAACAATGTAACGAGCAACACCAAGGGACACCATATGACAAACGGCACAGAAGGAAACAATAACAGCCAGAGACGAGGGAAATAATGCAACCACTTCGCCTCTTCCTCGGGCAGACTCGTTCCGATGCAGTCAGCCGTAACCAGGCCCTTGTTACCATTAGCTTTTAAATATGTCCAACCTCTGCGCTCCAGGGATGCCAAAAAAGTAACTGGAGCGCTACGTACACAACGTTTAACTGCAGTATTCCAAAAAAGCCCTGGTGCCTGCCGTCTCCTGGGGCTCGCGAAGCGCCGCCGTTTTGGGACCAACAGTATAAACAGCCTGCGCGATATTATGCGGATCGAATGCCGAGGGGAAAATACCGCGGCGAGGCTCTCCTCCGCGCGCGAAAACATTAAGGGTCTCATTACCGCTACTTACTCGCCGCTGATTTTCTCAAATTGCCATGAAATTGGCCCCGCTTGTCGAGGTACTGTGCGCCGGCGCTAGACGCAAGTTAATTGCACTTCCTGCTTTTCTTTTTTGCGCTGACGCACGTACAAAATAAGGGTAGAGAATAAGTTAGAGAAAAAATATTGCTTTATGGAGAAGGCTGAAAGGAAGGTAAAACAGGACGTATTTAAAAAGTATTATTTACTTTGGAGGAGGTGGGGGTATATAGATAAAGAAATGGTTTGTTCAGTTCCTGCACGCATTTCTGTACTTGTCTGACTACGGGTAATTCAGTTTGACTGTGAGTACACTGACTACTGCACATTAAAACAAATAAAATAAAATTCACTACATTTACATCACATTTAAAATCAACCGCAATCTAACAATTTGCATGTGCACACAAAATCAACAAGCAAAACAACATAGAATTTGACAGGGGAATTACAGTAAAAAAGCAGAGAATTTGTACTGGACAAACCCAGCCTGGCTCTGCCAGTAGCCCTAGCATTACTGTACTGTAGCTCTCAAGTGGGGTGGGTGGGAAGAACCTCTAACACACAGAGGTCACTCAGATTTTCTCTTTTTAATGCAACCAAATCAAACTTTAACTCTTAGGTGTGAGATCACAAATGTGGGATTACAGTGTTCTTAACTGAACATTCTAATGCTGATGTCACAATCGCTGCTGGCAACTGAAAACAGTGGAGTTCTAGAACACAACAATTCCAAGAAACCTACCCTTCAATGGGTTAAAAAAAGACATGAACTCTCAGACACCGAGGGTCCACACTCCGTGAACCCCGATGGTTTTTTTTTTTTTTTTTTTACCTCAGAGAGTGAAATGAATGAGAAAAAAAGGGCAAAAGATCCACACATGTTGTAAATAAACGCAGCGCGGAATAAACGCTCGTGCGTCTCGGATCATGATAATGAAAGCCGCTCGGGTGGGGAACAGAAAAACCGCTGCATGTGCACTCTGGATGGCAGTGATTTCGCCTAAAAAAACGTTTCCTCTCACATCGCGCACAATAAAAGGGGAGAAGGCTCTGGAAAGCGGCCCGCGGCAAGGCGCTTTGGCGGGACGCGGAAACTGCTGAGGTTTTTTCCAAAATCAGCCGTTAAAAACTGTCACTTTGCCTTAAAGTTCCAGTCACGTTATATAAATGTTCCAGGAAGCTGGGGAACCAAGCAGGGCCTCAGGCTTGGGGGGTATTGAAAAAGAGGGGGGGGGGGGGGGGGCAGGGCCAGCACAGAGGTGAAGGTGGAAGTGGGGGGAGAACATTAAAAAAAGTTCTCCTCCCAGCATCCAACCAGAGGTCATTACAGGTTTCCATTTTCACCACAGCCGAACGTAACCTGTTTGTGAGATGTCACGTAGTGAAATGTTCAGGTGTTAATTCGACTCTTAACGGAGTACACGTGCGTCCAGTTGGAACCATGTGTGCTCTGTAAGAGCTGAATTAACACCTGTGCACCTGTCTGGACCGTCGAAACGGGAGACTGTTTATGATTGGAGCGGGCTGCGAGCGGGAGTCGCCATGGTGCCCCCCCCGCTACATTTACCGCCACTGCGCCATTACCCACAATCCCACCGGGCCATGTGACCTCTGGAATACCGCCTCCCGTCATGCTGTATTTCTGAGAACCCTCTCAGGGAAAAAAAGGGTTCTTTGGCTTGTGTCCGTAGGGGAACCCTTTCTAGTTCTTTATGGAACCCTCTATAAAATGACTCAGACAACTACAGCATACCAGCCTCTACAATACCTGCAGCATAGCTGTCTCAGCAATACCTGCAACAGTCTTACCTGTATTACACCTGTAGTACAGGTACATACACCTCACCAAATGTGTATTGAGGTTGAACGGCTAGGCTTCACAAATCCCAAACAAATGGGTTCATTGCACTCATGAACCAATCAGAAGGCTTTACTTCGTCCACAGTGAAACAGTGATTGGTGAAGATCTGTGGGGGAGATCGCTCCATCCATTTTATTGGTTGGAAATATCCTAAATGTTATAGCTTATGAATAACTGTGTAATGACACCAATATCACTCCACCACAATATAGTCTGGAGATGTAGAGTGCGTGAAAGGCCTTCCTGTTCAAAAGGAAAATGAGCAGTTTGCCATTATTCGGGCGTAAAAATCTAAATCTGACCTGACATTATAGACGCCCGTGTCAAAGTAAAGTGGGAACGCAAAGATATTATCAGAGTTCCATGCGGCTCGTGGCTGGTCCTCCGTTGAGTGACTGACGGCTAAACGCTGCAATTTTCAAATATTTATTTACGGTTTTTCCAGGGAATTGGCTGTGAAGTTTACCAGCCCCGTTTGGGGTATAATCTTACCCCCGTTCAGAGGTAAGAGAGCGGATAAAGTGGCAGCTTTGCCAGTAAAAGCCCCCCATGTTCCCCGGTTAGCATACTGCTAACAGTACGCAGCGGCGCGTATAAATAAAGCCACTGGCTGCTGGGGAAATGGCACGGGATGAACCACAGGGAGCTTAGATTTCAGAATAAGAGAAAAACGGTTCCAGCGTCGAACCCCCGGCAAAAACGAAGCAGCATTGCCCTTTCTACAACTCCCAACAAGAAGTACTACTACTACTACTACTACTACTACTACTACTACTACTACTACTACTACTACTACTACTACTACTACTACTACTACTACTACTACTACTACTACTACTACTACTACTACTACTACTACTACTACTACTACTACTACTACTACTACTACTACTACTACTACTACTACTACTACTACTACTACTACTACTACTACTACTACTACTACTACTACTACTAAAGCTGTGATTGTGCTTAATGTCATTCCTAAGAAATGGGGTGAAATGAGTCTCTCTGGTGCAGGTATGAGAGGAATGGAGTCATGGATCCAGTCAAGGTCAATCCAGTCAAGGTCAGGGTCATTACCGCGGGACAGAGCGCCATCTACAGAGGGCCAACTGCGAAGCGGAACCAGGTGCCCCCCCCCCCCCCCCGCCCCCCTTGCCCCCCCGACCTCGAGCCCCAGCCCAGTAGTGTGTCTATATCAAACTTAAACAAGGTCGACGTCGAGCCCAGACAGCTGTTATTTTGCCGCTGAGTCGGCATGGTGTCTTTTTCCTGTCTTTCACAACTGAGAAAACCCGTAATATATAAATATAAAAATTGTTTTTTTTTAATGGTGCAAAAGCTCCCATTAAACCTCACATCCACTGATTCCAATCCGCTATAAAATCGGTCCTGTCATGTAATTACGTCTCGCCCAGCGGCGGGCAGCCCGGGAACACTTCCAGCAGTCACACGGGGGAGAGAAGTGCATGCTGGGAAGTTCAGTAAAACTCACACGAGCGACTCGTAACCCGACTTTGGCTCTGCATGTGAAACCCCGCCTGCCCCTCCCAATCCAGCGGGAGCTGTCCCTGTTTGAAGATGTTGTGACAGGAAACAATAGGGAAGACCCCTTTCATTAGAAACAGAAGGAAACTCAGAGGTCAGACAGAGGAGAAAAATCCACAACAAGAATACAAAACTTGCCGCCGTTATTGACAGTGACACAGAAAGCAGTTCAGGCGACAGTGAATACTGTTTTATGATTTTGTGTTTAAAAAAATCTTGATGTTTATTCTGGAATATGATCATTGTGCATGGGTGTCATTCCATTAGAGTTATGGCCCCATGTCTCTGTCTGCAGTGGAATACAAGAGGGAAGCCACAACAATGGCACTGTTTCCAGCGTTCTCATAAGTGTCATTGAGACTGCCCAAAACAGAATCTACATGAGAAGCACGCCATGAAAAAGACTCAAATTAACATATTAATGGAGGTTGGTTTAAAAAAAAAAAAACTGGAACCACAAAGACCCTTTATAGAAACAAAGTCATTTAGTGTTTCATTTTATTTTGCTTTTGTTGACTTTATTATTTTGTTTTTTTGGGTGAGGGTGGTAACTTAAATCTCCAGCAACACTTCATAGAAAACCACTGAGGGTAACAGTGTGGTTTAAGAGAAAGTTTGCCCCCCCCCCCTCCCCAATCCCGCACCCCCCTACAGTTGCTGAGGTTTTTATCCACAGTGGTGTAATTTCAGGTTTTGATGCATTTAGTGAGAACGTTTTTTTCACTCAGCCCAGCCAATCAGGATCTGGAATCATAATACGTTCACTTGACAATCATAATACGTTCACCAATGACCAGGCTTGGTCATTACTGTGAAAGCTGAACCCGGTCACAGAGTCGACACGAGGAACACTGGGCCCAACAGCTTTTCATACGAAACGCAGGAAGCAGCGATTTAACGAAGCTAAAGCGTGAAGCGACATGCTAGCGACAGTAACATCAGCCCAGAGCCAGCCTGCAGGGGCATTTCTTTCCTTTAACTATATTTGTTTTTTGACTATTTATACATTACTTTCCTGTCACAGTTCTGCTATGGCTGGGAATGTGATATTTTTCGCACGCCCGTTTGACAGAACTCGGGCAATTAATCTGAAAGCTCACCGTCCAGTTTCCTCAGCCACTGCCACTGAGGCCCATGCTGAAGAACGTTAGCATAGCTAAACGAAATGTGACGTGGACTGCAGTTACAGGTTGTACCATATAAAGAATTTTTAAAATCAAAAAGTCAACTGCATTCATTCTTCGTTCCCGCACCGGATCACACGGAAGGGCCAGGTCTGCTTTCTGTGTAAAGTAAATTATGTGTTTAAATGTAAATATGCAGATTAATTAAAACGTATTAGGGAAAGAAAAAGTGTCATGTTATGAAATGCAAAAAATGACACCCTGACTGACTGTGGTAGAATGTGTAAGATCCAGTCTTCAGAAGTTTCAAAAGAGACTACACAGAGAGAGAGCAGGGGATGAACTTTTATGCACAAAATATAAATAATTATACTTTTTTTTTTTTTTTTAAACATCAAAGGGTAGACTTAAAGGAGAGAGTACAAAGAGAGGAGAACAGAGAAAGAGAATAGCGAATTTGCCGTGTTGCCAAAGCAATGGAACTGCGGCTTTTAAAAAAAAAAAAAAAAAAAAAAATTTTTTTATGACAGTTGACACAGAATTGGACCCGATTTCCTTTTATGTTTGAGAAGCAATAACACGAAAAGAGCAGGAACGCAAACGACGCCAGGGCTCCACGAGCCGGCCGACACCCCGCCAGAGGTCAGACGAGGGGTCCAAAGAGGAGAGAGAAACGCGAAAGCAACATGCCAATAACAGGTCTGCAGTAACGGTTCATGACGATTATGAATCTGTTTATGAATCATAAGAAAACCCACTACAACCCTCACAATGCTCTCTTTGTCCTTCCAACATTTAAAAAAAAATCAGAATAGTTGGCTTTATTTTATCTGAATTCTCAGAATGCATCCGTTTCATTTCGTTAGGACCAAGCGACGAATCTGTTTATTTAACATTTTTCTGCAGAGCTAATCAAGTTGTGCAAGTGAAAACCACAGAAAGAAACCCAGGCTGCTTTTAGGGGCACGCATTGCAGGATTATAAAAGTCTCCTTTTTAGAAACTGGGTGTGTTGTGCTAGCAACTTTCCTCAAGCAGTCAAAAAAAAACGTGGAGAAAAACAATGTTTTTCACATTAAATGATTTTTTTCCATAATTAAATGGTGGAGCTGATCCACGCGCTAGAGCGGTGCATTAACAGGATGGGCCACCCAGCAACACCCAAGCGTAGTTTTAATTCATCCACCACACGTTACCCTGTGATTACTCAGTAAATGTATATTCATGTTCTTGAGGGGTCGAATGCTGCATAGAACTGTGTGGACGTATCTGCACCGTCGGAGCGAACAGGTTCTGATAGGACCACTAGTTCTACCAGACCTGTGCGGCCAACCAGAGTTGGCGCTGGTGCAGACGGGATTCCATGCCAGACCAGGTGGGAGCCAATCAACACCCTGGGAACCGGATACCACGGCGTGTTTTACGGACACAGCTCCACACTCGCCATCAGAAGCACTCGGAACGTAAACAACTCTTCCTTGGCAACAAACCGAGAGCAGCCGTTCTGTTCACAAACTGGCTTGTGGCCCAAAGTCAGCAATTACTGCCTGTACTGAAATCCAGGGAAACAATAAAAGAAGACGCCGCGACTGCAGAGTTTGGGTCCGATGCGTTGGGTTCTCACGTCAGAGGACGATCACACATCGCTGTGAAGGGTAACAGAACCGTGAAGGGTAACAGAACCGTGAAGGGTAACAGAACCGTGAAGGGTGACGGAACGCACCGCTACCGTGCCGTAGGACCCGCTTCAGAACCTGACCCGATTATCCAGGACGGGCCTGGGGGCCTCTTACAGATGGAGTTTGCCGCGCTGCTCGGCTCCCTGGAACCCAAATATTGCAGCAGCTGAGTGAGGAGGGAGGGCTTCTGCCCCCCAGCCTGGCAGCGACGGCTCGTGTGGAAACTCTACTCCGAGCCCCGGGTCGTTATTTCCAAACGCGGGGAAAAACGAGCCGTTTTACGGCTTCGCCGCGAAATTAGGAGCGGCGTTCACAACCGCGCCGGCGGCGGGAATGCCGAGGATTCCCCCGGAACGTTCCGGAACCCACCGCGCACCCGTCAGTCACGGGCTGGGTTTTTTTTTGGGGGGGGGGGGGGAGGGGGGGCGATTAAAAGAATCGGAGACCGAAGTGAGAGATGACTCCTGTGGTTGAGCTGGGTGGCACTGAGCTAGCAGCTACCCCGTCCAACAGCAACACTCTTTTATTTCAAGGGATTTTAAAGACTGAAGGAAAACTAAATGAAATAATAAAGGATTTATATGACAGTTTTCATCTCAGGATTCTAGGACTCCCCACCCCCGCCCCCTATTTGTCACTGTTTTACAACTAAAAAAAATCCAACCTGCAATTGTAACCCCACCCCCCCCCCCCCCCACTCCCCATGTGAGTGAGTCTTATGCAGGGAGGTCGAGAGGTAATGACATCTCATGTCCAGCAGGGGGGGATGTTGACCCAGCCTGCTCCACCTATGCTGCGTTTCTTCAGAAGGAGCCGCAGGAAAACTAGCTGAGGAGCTGAAGACCCTCCTGGTGTGGTCTGCAGTGAGCAGTGCTGTCCAGCTGGTACTGTGTTAAAGGTTCTGTGTTTGCTATGGTGTTAAGGGTACTGCGTTTCATACAGTGTTAAGGGCACTACAGTATGTTAAGGATACTGCATTTTGTACAGTGTTATGGGCACAGCTATTGGTGCAGTGTACAGGGCTACTGTGTTATGCGTACTGCGTTTGGTACAGTGTTAAGGCTACCATGTTTTCTATGATGTTAAGGATACTCCATTCTGAACACTTCTAGGGGCACTGCGCTTGGTACAATGTTAAGGGTACTGTGATTCGTAGGGCGTTAAGGGTACTGCATTTGGTGTGGCGTTTAGGGAAACTAGCATCTTGCCATCCTGCTGTGATTTGACCACTTGTGCAGAAATATTTGGAGTGGTAGTTTGGGGGACTGCTTCCCCTTAGAGCCTGGGGGGGGGGGGGGGTTTGGGGGATTGGGGGAGGTGCTATATAGCTCCCAGCTCCCCTCAAGCAGAGATCCCCCTGCAGTCTGCCTGGAAAGGTCTTGTTTCCATGGCGAGTGAATTCTACAGCAGGGACGGGGAGAGACGTCTCAGTGTCACTCCCAGCTAAGCCTCACTTAGGCCTTACCGCTTCGGCATCGGGGGAACTTTCCTAATGGGGAACACCCGAAATTCAGCTTCGGATTCCCTCACACTGAGAAACCCAAAAAAACACGGGGGGGGGGGGGGGGGGGGGGGCCCACAGCGAGCACCGCCCCGACCCAGACTTTCACAGACACACGGGCCCTACAGAGAGAGGCTGTTCTGCTGCAGTGTTTGTTTGGAGATTAGCTGTTGTGTTTGGTGCATTAGGTGCAGTGTTTGGGTTTTTTGGGGAAGTGTGTGCCGTTTTAGGTGCAGTGTTTAGGTGACACGTTTGGACTTTGGTGCTGGTGTTTAGGTGAAATACTTTCACATTCATAGAGGGCTTTGGTTGTGTTTTTTTGTGTGGTGTTCATACAGAATCCCTGTGTCTTGTGAAAAGTCTGGCTGCTCCAAAACAGACTAACTAAAAAATTTACTGTATATCAAAATATTTTTTTCCAAGCACCCACACAGCGGCTACTTATTTATTTACCTCCTCTGTATTGCTGTCATATGTCATGTGACTGAGACTTGGACCAATGAGACTGCTCAGATCCCCTGGGTGTTTAAAAACAGCAGCTGTGATTGGAGGATCAGGACCGGGTGTTCGTATGTAAGTGTGTTCCAGGTGGAGCCGTTTATGTCAAACCTCACACACGGTCACCTTCCCGTCTGTGCAAATCATCACCAACGCGTTCCACTGAGACAGAAGAACGGGGAAGTGCTCGCTCCGCTAAACAGGAAGTGGCAGGGTTTCACAGGAAGTGGCAGGGTTTTCACCACGTTTAATTGGAATGGATATATGTATTCGCAGAGCACAGAAACATAGTCAGGGTCTTACCGTGAAGCTCTAGCTTCCTGGATCCTTCCGAATAAAAAGAGGAACGGTGACTAAGGCTTCAGGCCTTCTCCTCTGCATATGAGGCAGTTTTCTTCATTAAGGTGATGGGCCCTTCAGCCTTACTGTGCAGTTATTAGACCTAATGAATGTAAAAAGGAGACGTACATTAGGGTTCTGTTTGTGCTGGCCCTACGCCAGCCGCTTGCTCCTAAAATTTGATCTTTTTTTTCCTGCTCTGTTACACGGGCTGTGCACCAGGGGAGTACTGAGGGGGTGAGTATGCGTGGGCTCAGCACAGACCACAACACGACCACAACACAGACCACAACACAACCACAACACAGACCACAGACCACAGCACGACCACAACACAGACTACAGCACGACCACAACACAGACCACAGCACGACCACAACACAGACCACAGCACGACCACAACACAGACCACAACACGACCACAACACAGACCACAGCACGACCACAACACAGACCACAACACAGACTACAGACCACAGCACGACCACAACACAACCACAGACCACAGCACGACCACAACACAGACCACAACACAGACCACAGCACAGACCACAACACAGACCACAACACGACCACAGACTACAGCACGACCACAACACAGACCACAGCACAGACCACATAACAGACCACAACACAGACCACAACATGACCACAGCACAGACCACATAACAGACCACATCACAGACCACGACACAGACCACAGCACAACCACAACAACAGAACACATCACAACCACAGTACAGACCGCAGCTCAGACTGCAGCACAGACCACAACACAGAGTGAAGCACAGACCACAGACCTTTTCCCTGTAAAATAAAAAAAGCATCTTCCCTAAGCCATCTTATTTACCTTAGAGGGGCATAGAGCAGCTCTAACATTCACATCTTCTTTTAGGGGCTATTTTCCATCACTACAGCATGAAAAATATATTCATAAAGGGTGTACATTCATGCAGGGCATTTCCATTAGAACCCTCCCCCCAGCCCCCTGCCCCAAATGCACAGCTTTTACACATTCACCCTCCCTGCATGGGATGGGGACCAGCAGGGGTGAGGTGTGTGTGTGTTTGGGGGGGGGGGGGGAGGGATAAAGGGGTACTCTGTGTAGAATTAGGGCCCCCGCCCCTCCCCCCACTCCTGAGTGCAAAGGCCAGAGGAAATCTGGACTCTTATCATATGACCGATCCCGCCTGTCTGCCTCTTAAGAACTGTTTGTGTATCTATGTCAGGGAGTAAAAAGTGAGCTACCCGAGATTTCCTAAAAAATACGAGGTTTGGAGGGACGTGGGGGGGGGGGGGGTATAACGTAAACACAGGAATGATCACCGGTAATGTAAGGTGGGGGCGGGGGTGGTGGGGGGTGGGCAAGAGGCGATTTGGGGATAAGTGCTCTCACGCACAGACAGAGGTCCCCAAACCTGGGGCATCCCCCGGACAGCGCTCCCACAACGCACCTCTCTTCGCCCAGGTGCTGAAGTTAGACCGGTTTCCTGTCAGTACGTGTGTAAATGTCATAGCCGTTTCCAGTCAGTATGTGTGAGAGGTTAAACCTGTTTCCAGTCAGTATGTGTGAAAGGTTAAACCTGTTTCCAGTCAGTATGTGTGTAAATGCCAGATCTGTTTCCTGTTAGACCTGTTTCCTGTCAGTCCGAGTTAAAGGTTAGACTCGTTTCCTGTCAGTATGTGTGAAAGCTTAAACCTGTTTCCTGTCAGTATGTGTGTAACTAGACCCGTTTCCTGTTAGACCTGTTTCCTCCCAGACCTGTTTCCTGTCAGTCTAAGTTAAAGGTTACACCTGTTTCCAGTCTGTATGTGTGAAAGTTTAGACCTGTTTCCTGTCAGTTCATGTAAATGTTAGACCTGTTTCCTGTCTGTGCATTTCCCATTTCCCACTGATGGACACTCAGGTGCTCTCTGTACTTGTTTTATTTTTAATTTTTACCCAAATTCAAGTTCTGTCACCAGACTTCACCTACAAGAGGTGTCAAATATCGCAAACCTGTCCACAGTGACAAGCTAAGCACACCAACAACAACAACAAAAAACCTGCCTAAAAGAAAAACTGAGACAGCAGCAGTGCAAACAGGCACGGTGTCTGCATGCATCTGAGTTTCTGGGAGCTGAACTTCCTTACATTCCGGAATTTACAATACTCACGAGAAACCCAGTTACAATGTAGCGATGGCATTCTATTTTTAGAACAGAAATGGAGAGTGTTCATCCATCCATCCATTATCAATACCCACTTATCCTGGGCATGGTCACGGGGGGTGCTGGGGTCTATCCCAGCATGCACTGGGCAAGAGACAGGAATACACCCTGGACAGGCCGCCAATCTATCGCAGGGCACACACACCATTCACTCACATCTATGGGCGATTTAGAATCTCCAATTCACCCACGCAGACACGGGGAAAACATGTGAACTCCACACAGAAAGGCCCAGGCTGGGATTCAAACCCTACTTGCTGTGGGGTGACAGTGCTACCCACCCCACTGCACCACCACAGAGAGAGTACATTCTGACAACTCATTTCACCCATTTCACATAAAAAAAGAAGTTATAGGACACAAACATTTCTGGCACAAAAGCAGTCTTCTCCTACAATTTAAGAGGCACGCCCTTCTCCTCCTTTTCGGACCCTTTCTGAGAATAAAAGAAGATGGACGCCACAGATATTCAGGAGACGCGATTCACAAAGTACATATTTACACAGCCCGTGACTTCTGTGGTCTCTAATCGGCCTGATTGCCATCTGCTGTCCGTGAGAGCCTGCTTGATTCAATTACCTTCATCAACCTCCTCCTCCTCCTCACTATAATCGGCAGAATCTCTCTTTTTTTTTTTTTAAAGTATCTTAAAAGCTTTGTATCGGGGCTACGATTCCGTTGGTGTTCTGTGACGTGGGATCCTCTCCAGCTCAGTCGGAGGGTTCGGCTCCGGTCAGCACGCACTTCAGAACGGCCGAGGTTTCTGTCTCGCAGTCATTCAAGCCGAAATGCGGTTTTCCCTCAGGCCAATCCACCGGCAAAGTGCTGACATCAAGCTCTTATCTCATTGGCTGTCATGTACAATTTAAAGTGCCCTCGGACAGATCAGAGATGTCATCTCAGCATTTTAAAGGCACTCAAAATGCTGCAGGAAGCTTGCTTTACTAATTTCCTGGGCAAAAACGTTTTTTTTTTCTCTTCTTGTGAAGATTCAAGGAAAGAGAAACCCTGTTGGAAAAAACAAACCAAAAAAAAAAACTAACTTGGAAATGAGAAGTCGAAGAGGCATGTCGCGTGCCATCGTGTCCTGTTGCATTTCCTTTAGGGTTTAAGGGTTTCTGAGGGTCAGAGGTGCCCAGCATTTAGAAAAAAAAATCAGCTGACAAGCTGAATGCCAAACCCTCATAAATAAAGTGCATTTTTATTAATAAAACACTGTAGCCTTCAAAATTAAGGCCGTTGGCAACCTGAAATTTAACAGCAATAATAATAATTAATACACTAATACAAAGACATGTGGGTGAACAAGTACAGGAGAGGCCACTTTTTGACTGCATATTTTCTGTAGTTTTAATTTAATGTAAAACGCACTTCCTTATTTTTAAAAAAGTAAGTAGGACTGAATGACGCTATGACAATATGTAATTTATAAGCTATTAATATGTAGCTTCAGTCTTATATGGAATATGCACTGCTCCACACACCACACACACACACACACACACACACACACAGTACTTAACACACGTACTAGTCCTAGAGGGAAAACAATTATTTTCCGATTACCAAGTGATACTGCTAAGGATACACATCTCGTGTTGGAAGCTTGTGGTTAAATAATGTGAAATTGAACACCTGGCTTGTTCAGTGAGCAGATCAACCCTTCAGTAAATATGAGTGGTGAAACAGTGGTCCTGGCGTGCTCCATATTCAGATTATCCCAGCAATAAATACGTACGCAGTATAACAGCTAGGGGGGCAATGTTAGTGTGTGGGGGTGGGAGCCCCCCCCCCCCCTAAATCTGGAATGGGTATCAGTGGTGATCCCGTAAGGCCATCGACCCCCCCCCCCCCCCCCCACGGCCTTTACGAGCTGTAACTCAGGCCCGTGACAGTCCCACAGAGCAGCAGTGTGGCCATGATATCACATGAGCTGTGAAGCGCTGTGCCTGCATTATAACTCCCTTGTGCATGTGTTATAACTCCCCTGTGAACACATTATGACTCCCTTGTGCCAGCATTATAACTCGAGTTTTGGGTTCAATAGAACTGGAATTTTGGGGTTTGGGGGAACTGGAATTTTGGGGTTTGGGGGGAACTGGAGTTTGGGGTTCAGGGGAACGGGAGTTTGGGGTTCAGGGGAGCTGGCGTTTGGGGTTCAGGGGGAAATAGAGTTTTGGGTTCAGTTCTCAGGTCTGGCACAGCTGTCATACTCATCCTAAGCTCCTATCACCGTGGAGACAAGCAGCTGCTAAGCAACTACATTTTGCGAAATAAGAGTCTGGTTTACTGGCCCCTGTTTCCTCTTCAAGGACACACTCAACTGCAATGTCACAGGCGTTTCCCCCCCCATAAATGATGTCACATCCTGTTTCCCCCCTCCCATAACGCACCTCTTTTCGGCGCAGCTCGGCGAACCGAAGCTAAATGAGTAACCAGACGCAGGTGCGGGAGCCAGCTCTTTGGCAAGATGAAAAAATAAAAAAAGCAGATAAAAGATCTGAACTGTCAGCTCAATGTCGCATCCATAAATCTGTCTGTCTCCTTGGAGACAGAGAGAGAGAGAGAGAAACAGTGAGGAAGCCGGTCAGATTTTTAAGAGTGACTCCAGAGCCAGAACGTGAAGGTAGGTGAGGCAGGTGATTGAGGTAACGGGCGGAATCTCACAGAGTTCCACTCACAATAAAGGGCTTAAAACATCAAACCTCTCCTGTAGGTGAATTTCACACAGATTCCAGGTGAATTCCACACGTAGAGCCCAGGTGCATTCCACACGTAGAGCCCAGGTGAATTCCACACGTAGAGCCCAGGTGAATTCCACACGTAGAGCCCAGGTGCATTCCACACGTAGAGCCCAGGTGAATTCCACACGTGGAGCCCAGGTGCATTCCACACGTGGAGCCCAGGTGCATTCCACACGTAGAGCCCAGGTGAATTCCACACGTGGAGCCCAGGTGCATTCCAGGTGTGTTTCCCGGTGCATTCCAGGCGCAGTTTTTCACACGGCACGGTGTGGGATTACAGGTAATTGCAATAAGGAGACGATCCAAACATGAAAGCAAAAGGCTGCAACTCATGGAATTCAGCATAAAATTAACCTGTGACTGTTTTTTTAACAAAAAGAATGAAATAATTGTTTATTGTACAGGTACAGACAGGTACAGGTATATAACAAAATGCTGGTTTTCTCAGGAAGTAATAATAGAAATGTATACTTGCCATTTGAAAGTTGTTAAAGATTTATTGTACTTCATTTCAAACTGTAATGCAGTTTTGCACAAACTCAGGGGATTCTCTAAGAAAACATATCACAATGGAAAAAGCATGTTGGCTTGATGGCTATCCAAAAAAAATCCGTAAATAATCTGCTCTCTGCAGAACTTTGGGACTGATTTTCTACACTCGAGCAAAACCCATTAAGACAGAGCCATTCCAGATCACGCGTGACTGGAGAGGAAGATATAATTACTTTCAACATCCACACAGTCCAGTAACTGAAAAATTAATCAGGGAGTACGGGGGTAATCTCTGTATGAATAAGACATTAAGACTCTTAGGCGAAATCCCTACATGAATCTAGACATTAAACCTTAACTGGTAACTCTTGAATGAATTCGCTTCTTAAAGGGGAGTTCCTGAAACGACCATTCAGGATTAATATCTGAATAAATCAGACGTAAGATTTTGGGGGTAATCCCTGAATTAATTAGACTTTACACTTTTAGGATTAATTCCTGAATGAATGAGAGGGCTGTACGGAACCACGTGCTCTCCCCCAGCGCGCCAACTTCGCCATCATCAAACGCAAGGCCGCTGCTTTTAACGGGCCAGTCCCTTTAACGCGACATCCACGGTTCGTTTGATATGCCTGCCGCAACCGCTTCACTTGTTACTTTTTTGGCTGGACCGCAGCAGCGGAGCCAGCCCTATAAACGCGAATGTTTGTGACTGAGTGATGAAGTTACACCATTGGTCGGCAGAGTTATGAAGTTACATCATTGGTCGGCCGGTCCAGCCATATACTAGGTTTTGACCTGGTATTGTTTTATTACGCACAGATTCTGATTCGTTCGTGCGGTTCGGTTGTTAAAGCGCTGTGAAGTTTCCAATCGCCGGTAAATGTGACACAGCTGCGTGTCTAAACGTACTTCGGAATTACTCCGTGACAGCGCTGAAGGGAGATTTTTCTCAGCGTCATCCCGACGGTTTTTAATATCCGCCATTTCAAAAACAGCAGCTATCCTGTGTGATCTACGCTTTGACGGCCTGTATGGCACGTGGATGTATATTAGACAGTGATATGGAGCTGTTACTCGAATATAGTTATGATGTCACAACTGCTCTGTAGATAACCTGAGAAACATAATAGATTTGAACGAAAAACTGAAATTTCCTAAATTAAATGTATTTGTTTATTTGACCGGGACAATGCACATTAATAACATTTCTGTAAAGGTGTCAGAGTTAGCCAGGCTCATTTTCATTGGCAGGAGGAAACCACAGCGCCCGGAGGGAACCCACGAAAACACAGGGGAGAACATACAAGTGCCACGCAGAGAGGATCCGGGCCGGCCGGGACTCGAACCCAGAACCTCCTTCTTGCGAGGCAACAGTGCAGACCACGGGGAATCGCTGATGGGACACAAACATATCTAATGTATACCTATATTTAGGTATGGTTATCAAGTAGAATAACACATGCATGCTAGTGGTGGCTCATTTGGGCCTAAGAAAATGTTATATTTCTCTGGGGCTCAGGATGGGGGGGGGGGGGTGTTCATAGAGTCATGATCCTGAATCGCTGCTGTTTTCCTGGTCAGGGAGGGGGAGGGGGGTGGGGGTGGCAGGAAGGAGGGGAGGTGGGGGAGGAAAATCTGCTGTGAATTATCACTCAAACTCCTCAGATGGGCAAATGGAGGGTGGGGGGGGGGGGGGGGGGGTTCAGTCCTGTTCTCAGTTCCTGCAGACCATGCTTGCAAGAGGGCCAGCTTTTTAGTGCCTTTCTAATATGAGCTTTGGGAGGATGGGGGGGCAGGAACGTGACATGGGGGTAATTACAAACTCCATTTGATATACAGCATGAGGAAGAGAGAGAGAGCGAGAGAGAGAGAGAGAGAGAGGAAGTGGGAGAGAGACACAGAGACGAAGTGAGAGAGAGAGAGAGAGAAAGAGAGAGGGAGATGTGAGATTCCTCTCCAGTGAGGTTAGCAGAACCCCGTTTATAGGCCTGTTTGATGAACACAGTGGTTGCATTGATGTCACAGAGTTTGGAGTCTCTATTTAGAAACGGGCCAGTGTGCTGGATGAGGGACCCGTAGATTACACAGCCAGAACACTGGAGAAGAGGTCATCTCAGGTCATTTTTAAACACTGGGGTTCTGGGGTAGCGATGCACCCCTAAAATGAATGCAATTCCACAACCAACAGTACATTTTCAGTTTAATCTGAGTAATCCATGCCTGTCCCTATAACGCCCGGTAAAAAAATAACTTCCTCCTCCACCAAGCGAATCATTTTCCTGTTTTCACTGCTTTGTACTTTATCTGATTTTGGGAAAATACAGTGAAGTATACTGAAATATTCCAATTATGTAAATTAATTTAAAATGAGAGACTACAGAAAATATGACATTATTTACAGTTTCAACGCAAAAATCGTCCGAAAATACTGAAAAAAACAGGTCCGGTAAAAGACCAACTTTTATATGTTTGTATATGCAGCCTATGAATGCACATGCTCAGCTTTGAAGTCTGGGTATCAGTAGGCACCATTAATTGCACAAAACTGTGCAATGCATATAAAAAATAAAAAAAAACTTCTATAATTAAATCGAATGTCTCCTTAACGATAACGAAAAGTTAAATTGATAAATTAATTAGTAACACTTTCAAAAAATAACAAAACCAAAATCCGAAGAACTAACATCCGGGGAAGTCCGAACATGTCCGCACTTTATTTATTATTATTTTTCCCCTCGTGCATTTTAATAGACTCATACGCTATAAATAACTAAATGTACCCCAAAGACCGGGAAAAGACCGAACCAAGATAAACAAGCGCAGTAAGGCGCAAACACAGAGGCGGTTTGTTTATTATGATTTTAATTATTCAGTCGTTACATCAATTAGTCAGAAGCTGACAGCTGCGTTAAAATGCAGAGGTTATGGTAATCTTGCGAAAACTCTCCTACTCCGCCAAGAGCAGGCACTTACAAGGACGGTGTGTGATTTATATACTGAAAAATGTTACCATGGGAATATTCAGCGACGGAGCAAACACACTCTGAAGGGGAAAATTGTGTGTCAAGCTCCCGCGTCAACTCAAATAACCAACTTTAATTATAGCGAGTTTCGCCGACAAATTTTATTTTATTCTCCTGGACCCGTGTTGAGCGTATATTCTTGAGTACACAACGCGAACGCCTCGCAGTCTGGCGGAGAGAAGGGTCCAAACTAGCCTGTAACATAAATACGAGCTCCCGGCGTTTAATTGCGAGCGGCGGGGGGCCCCGATCCAGATTTCGCCTCGACAAGTTTATAATACGCGGATGTTACAAAGGGAGCAATGGGGAAATATGTAAAGCATTCTTCTGGAGGATGTTTTAATTTAGACTGCGAACTAAGTTCTGTCAGTCTTTCATGTCTCCCCCTTCCTCCCTGGCGTTAACTATTTATATTTCGCGAGAGGAACAGAAAAACAAATTGCTCTCATATGTGGTCCGCTGTCATTCCTCAAATGCAGTCCCCCCCCCCCCTCCTTTGGGAATATCACACATCTGCTAATAAAGAAAACGCTTTAAAGTGGTTGATTACAGTGGAGCATGAACGAGCGCGAGCACCCTCCCTCCCCGCGCCACAAGATCAAGGGAGGCTCGAGCCGTGCGGCTCCGCTCTGCGCGCCAGTTGTATCAAAGAACTGACAAGATGTCTCCACGCCGTTGAAAACGATGAATTAGCCTATGCAGCCATTTTCATTCTTGGAGAAACAATCCTATGTAATCAACCGCGCGCCGTGAAACGAATGTATAAATTATGAAGGGAAATTAAATGGGAACATACTAATAAAAATCCGCGCGCCACTGGCTCCAACGTGTAGCTTTAGCGTATTTACAGATGTGCGCGCCATGTGGCGCGTAACCGCACAGGACCGGCAGGACTCCGCTCCCGACTGTCTCATGGCGCGGTAATGAGTTATATGAATTATAGCGGCTTGAACCTTGCCTCATTGTAGCGCCCACGGGAACATTTACGGGCATTATCCCCGGGGCATTTTTACAGTAAAGGCATCGGCGGTCAGGGTCTTTATTTTTAACCATAAGCGCAAGTAATAGTGACATGTTTTAAGGTTTCAAATCGCACACTCTGTCTCCCCATTCCCTGACCTTGGCAGTGGGAGGCGTCCGGCTCACGCCCACCCCCCTCTCTGCAGGACAGCTACTGCTGGTGAAATCCAAGAATAACCTGTAAATTTGCGGCGGTTGTGTGGGGGCGGGTTTAGCCGACAGGCCAAGCGCGTCGCCGCGAGGGCTTTGAGTTACTGCCCCGCTGACAGGACCAGACGGAAGAGGTGGCGCGGTTTCCCCCCCCCCAAAAAAAAATAAAATAAAAAACACGATAGAGGCCTAACTGTGAAAACATTTTCACCGTAGCCGACCCTCGCTGTTTTTATAGGCTGTAATCCTCGCGCTGAAGACGCTCCGCTGAGCTGCTGAGGAGAAACGTCCGGACGCCGCGACAGCGCTCCCAGTTCTCTCGCGAATGCGTTTACTTTTTTTAGCTTCATCGCGGCTCGTGAACTCACTCGGCTGTATCGAGGGGTTCTGTCCACACACACGCGCTGGTTAGTTATCCACATGATGAAACAGGCCAAGGTTAAAAATGTGTATAAAATTAAAGAAAAGGGGAAATGTTTGTCGAGCAGCGTTTGGATAGAATGACACACTGACAGTTTAATCCTGTTTGTGAGTCTTTCTATCCAAACACTGCTACAGCATCTCTGTCTACATGCAGAAGGTTTAAAGAGAACAGTGTCCCTCTAAAACACACAGACACACACACACACAGTCTCTGTTACACACACACACACACACGCTGTCTCCCATCCCTCTGAACACACCACACTTTAATTAGGCCTCTTCAGCTCAAAGGATTATCACACGCGTTTTGTATTAGCTGGTTTACAATTTCCTTTTTATTTCTGTTTGTTTCCTTCAACACTACAGCTAAAGTTGATTAAGACACAGTTTCTCTGGGACAGGACAAGTGCATCCAAATGTGACAGTGGTGTGTTCCTAACTGCCGTTCCTCTCAGATCTACACTGGAGAACTTTCAAAGATCCAAGCCCTGTTTTAATCCAACCACAATACGCTTTCTTCCACATTCAGTTTTAGATGGTTTTTAAATGAGATTTTTTCCGCAGACCATGACAGTCTTACACATTTAATTGTGCATTTATATTCACTCACTTTGGAGAATCTCACATGTTAAATGAGAGAATCTGACACTTGATTAGAGAATCTCTGATTTGATTAGAGAACCTCACACACTCAGTCATAGAATTCAATGGTCTGTAGGGTGTAAAATAATCACTGGATCTCCTGTAATACTGTGTGTGGCCTGTAGGGTGTAAAATAGTCACTGGCTCTCCTGTAGTACTGTGTGTGGCCTGAAGGGTGTAAAATAGTCACTGGCTCTCCTGTAATACTGTGTGTGGCCTGTAGGGTGTAAAATAGTCACTGGCTCTCCTGTAGTATTGTGTGTGGCCTGAAGGGGGTAAAATAGTCACTGGCTCTCCGGTAGTACTGTGTGTGGCCTGAAGGGTGTAAAATAGTCACTGGCTCTCCTGTAATACTGTGTGTGGCCTGTAGGGTGTAAAATAGTCACTGGCTCTCCTGTAGTATTGTGTGTGGCCTGAAGGGGGTAAAATAGTCACTGGCCCTCCGGTAGTACTGTGTGTGGCCTGCAGGGTGTAAAATAGTCACACACACACTGTGCACACACTTCCTGTGCAGTGCTTCTACGTGCTAATGAAGACACGCAGCTCTGAAGCGGTCGGCCCCGATGCCGCTGCTTGTGACGGCCATGTTTTGTGGTGAACGCCACAAGGCCGACCCGCCCGGAGGTGCCCTGTGATTTACACACCGGACCCGCTCTCCGGAGGGTTCTGTGGAAGGGATTAGAGATTCCCGAACCTGGATTCCATCACGGAGCGAGGCTACAGCATTACGGTTGGTCCCAGCAAGGAGGACCCCCCCCTCCCCCCCCCCCCCCCCAGAGCAGTTTTAGGGCCCCAGCTCTCCCCAGCTCACCCCGCCCACACCCCGCCCCCCATCCACCCCCCAATCCCTGGCTGAAGACCAGCTGTTTTGTTGGGGTGTACAAGCCAAAGAAGATAAAAGATAAAAACTTACATGTATATCGATATTTCCATTTATAATTAATATGCATTCCGGTCATTTATATATTTGGAAATTTACATGCATAATTAATATAATATGTGCACATATTGGTTGGTTCCAAAGTTGCCTCATTTTGATGTCTCATCTGTTTCTGAATGCTCATAACCGCGCACAAAATCATTAATAACATTATTAAGGAGGTGCTGAAAGAAGAATCGGGGCTGTGTGCAATTATCCAGTCTGAATGCTACTTTACTGCACGGAAAAGGCTTAGAGACTGCATGGTTATATGTAAATGATATTCCAAAATTAATAAAACACATTATTATTATTTTTATTATCTCATAATAAATATTTTTCTTAGTGTACGTGTGGGCTTATGACACCCTTATGTTTCTCATTAAAAGCAGATTTTTTTTTTCCCGGCCTCTGCGATGGCGGGTGGGTCTTTGATATTTGCAGCTCACCCAACGCTGGAAGGTTCCCTGTTGAAATAATGCTGTGTTGCGCCTCTGTCTCTCTGTGTTTTCCTTGGCCTGCCCTGATGACCCACTGCAGGCGAAGCACCCGTGGGCCAGAGAGAGAGAGACAGAGACACAGCACTCTGCAGGCAGAAGATTTTCCCTCCTGGAAATAGAATTCTAAATTTTTAAAAAATTACCAAGAGACAAACAGATAGACAGAGAGACAAATTTCCATGGTTTGAGAATATTTACTGGGTCATGTTTAATGCCAATTTGTGGACAAAACAGAGAGCTCAGGGAGTCAGAGAGACGACAGCACTGCATATCTCAGCATATTTCGGGGTAGTCTTTTCACTGTCAAGTATTTTGACAGGTTCTGTTACTTAAGAGCACTTGACACATCACCTTGAAGAGAAATGGACATGACAACTACCCGTGGAAGCTTAACCTTTCACAGAACCGCCATGCAGTCGAAGGATGTTTACATGTCATACGGTGCGACCTGCTTGGGTAGAGCGACTCAGCGCTGATGCAACGTTTGGCTTCACGTGACAGCCTCGTGTCTCTTCCCTGCAGATAGCGCATCGGGGGACAGTGATGTCACACATCAGCGTGATCCACACGGCACGCGTTGTCGATTTGGACACACAAAGCCGCCTTAAACCGACCCCCCCCCCTCCCTCCCAAGTGTGCTGTTTAAGGGAGAGCCAGAGCTCGATGAAGAGAGGAGGGGGACAGTCATTAGAGTCTGTTTGAGATCAGAGACCGCGAGGCTGTGATTGCTGAATGCAGGCCTTTGAGAGGCCCAGACCTCAGACACAAACATGGCAGGAAGCACACGCACAGCTCCTGCCCCGCCATTGGCCCCTTCGCACCCGCCGCTGCCATGGAAACGCTAATCACGGGCCAATGAGTCACGGCGGGAGCCATGTCATCGACTCGCCCACCAGCATCACCCCCCCCCCCCACGCCCCCACGCCCCCCACGCCAAAGTTTTACTCTACCCTATAATTATCATTCAATCCTGCTTATGAATTTCAGAGCTTGAATTTAATCCAGTTTTTATGGGGTGGAGGGTTTGGGGGGGGGGGGGGGGGGGGGGGGGGGGGGGGAGCAATAAGTGCATAAACAAATGCTTAATAGTTCAGCCTTTGAACATCGATTGTGTAACTCCATCTGAATTGTGAATGTGGAATGTTCTTAGCTTGGGTCAGCGTTCAGTTAAAATCATCCCCAGGGCCGTTTAACTCAAACAGAAATTCAGTACATTTCGTATTTTAATAAATCCATTTCACGTTCAATGCAGCTAAGACCAGGGAGTCGTCATGTCAACAGTCCAGCTGGGTGTCCCACAACTGAGCGACTCTTAAAAATATTCAATAGATTTAAATATTTCACACTCGCACACACACATTTGTAGGCACACAACACAGATCCTTTGTTTTCTACGACTCAGATTTCTGTCGGTATCATAAACTGTCACTTTATGAGGTACATGGTAACACAATAAAATAATATCTTACAGAATGGATTTCTTGCTACATAATTAATATATTTATTCAACCATTTCTGCCAGTTTGGCAGCCCAGACTGGTTTCAATACTGCGGCATCCGGCACATTTTGTCAGCCATGATTCTCTCTTTGCTTCAGAAGGACAGGAAATTTGATTGGTTTATGACACAATTAAGGGCATCAAATTTAAAACAAGCCCTGTGTAATTATTGTGCAATTACTGTGTCATTACTGTAGTTATTAATTAACTTCACATCAATGTGACCAAAGGGTTTATTAAACCAAATACATCGAAAGGGCCAAGATACAGTACCTACAATGACCCAAAAAAAAGAGGAAAGTGATCAAAAAGAGGGCAAAACTGTTTGCATAACTAATATAATTTCCTTTTAAATGTCAAAATGATATATTGCTCTCAACTGAAATATGAATGAACTTCAAAAAAAAAAAAACCTCTGTTGTCTTTCCAAAATTGACAAAAAAGAATTCTGTTTAATTCCGCGGCAGAACTGCGCCAGTCTCATGAAGAACATTACCCCGACCACAAACTGCTCTCAGCCGCTCCAGAGCCAGGGCGCTGCAGAACAGACCCGCCCTCCGCTTATAAATATAACGTTTTATGGCGCCGTTATTCCAAAACCATGAGACGGACGAGTGGGAGGGGCCTTTGGCTCCTTTCTTGGGGAGAGTGGGCGGAGCCTTTAGCCCTGATTCTGATACAGGAGGGAGAGAGTGGGTGGAGCCAAAGCTCTAATTCTGATACAGGAGGGAGAGAGAGGGTGGAGCCTCTAGTCCTGATTCTGGTACAGGAGGGAGAGAGTGGGTGGAGCCTCTAGTCCTGATTCTGGTACAGGAGGGAGAGAGTGGGTGGAGCCTCTAGTCCTGATTCTGGTACAGGAGGGAGAGAGTGGGTGGAGCCTCTAGTCCTGATTCTGGTACAGGAGGGAGAGAGTGGGTGGAGCCTCTAGTCCTGATTCTGGTACAGGAGGGAGAGAGTGGGTGGAGCCTCTAGTCCTGATTCTGGTACAGGAGGGAGAGAGTGGGTGGAGCCTCTAGTCCTGATTCTGGTACAGGAGGGAGAGAGTGGGTGGAGCCTCTAGTCCTGATTCTGGTACAGGAGGGAGAGAGTGGGTGGAGCCTCTAGTCCTGATTCTGGTACAGGAGGGAGAGAGTGGGTGGAGCCTCTAGTCCTGATTCTGGTACAGGAGGGAGAGAGTGGGTGGAGCCTTTAGCCCTGATTCTGGTACAGGAGGGAGAGAGTGGGTGGAGCCTCTAGTCC
Organism: Anguilla anguilla; assembly: GCF_013347855.1. Lineage (NCBI taxonomy): Eukaryota > Metazoa > Chordata > Actinopteri > Anguilliformes > Anguillidae > Anguilla > Anguilla anguilla. The sequence continues at coordinate 59,859,307 of NC_049206.1, read as the reverse complement.
TGATTCTGGTACAGGAGGGAGAGAGTGGGTGGAGCCTTTAGCCCTGATTCTGGTACAGGAGGGAGAGAGTGGGTGGAGGCAAAGCTCTGATTCTAATAGAGTAGGGGGAGAGTGGGTGGAGCCTATTTCTATGATTGTGATAGAATAGGGGAGTGGGAGGAGCCTATTGCTCTAATTCTGATAGTACCCACCGCTGTATCAGCCTAGCTATGCTCTCTAGAGAGGACGGAGTGTGGCACAGTGGGTAAGGAACTGGGCTGGTAACCGAAAGGTCGCCGGTTCGATTCCCGGGTAAGGACACTGCCGTTGTACCCTTGAGCAAGGTACTTAACCTGCATTGCTTCAGTATACATCCAGCTGTATAAATGGATACAATGTAAAATGCTATGTAAAAAGTTGTGTAAGTCGCTCTGGATAAGAGCGTCTGCTAAATGCCTGTAATATAATATAATATAGTACCCAACACTGTGCCCACAATGCACTGCTCTCTAGAGACTACCCAACACTGTGCCAACAATGCACTGCTCTCTAGAAGAGTACCCAACACAGGGGATGGGCTTATCACTGATACCCCAGGACACTCACCCAGCTGTAGTCTGCTACCCTTCATTGCCCAGGAAGTTTAGGGGAAAAATCCAGAATAGTTTCTGTGCTAGACTTAGCCGGGGCCCTGGAGCTCTGCAGCGTTGGGGCAGCGGTGATTTTCAGGGTCACGTGTCGTTCCAAGTCAGCAGCACCTGAAATGGAAAACAGAAGTTTATTTCGGGGAGGAAATTCTCGCGGCAGACGGCAGTCGCCACGGGAGAACGGCGGGATTCATACGCCGGGTCCCGATTGGCCGGCCGGCCGCCGGCGAAATAAAAGGAGCGCTTGAGAACTCGCAGACGTCTGTGGCGTGTTTTACTGTACCCTAAATATTTTGAATATGTCGGCGCTTATTTGGGATCAGACATCACAGGGCGGGGTCGGGAGTAACCCGAGAGCTCTGCCTGCTCCGGGTGCGTTTGTACGGGACAGTACGGCGTGGGGCGGGGCGGGGCGGGGTGGGGTGAGGTGGGGTGAGGTGCATTTTTGGGGGGCTAGGGAGTGGTCATGCAGAACATCCAAAGGGATGTCCAGCATGAGGGAAAAAACAAATGATCTTTCATCTGTACTTCTCTCTCTCATACTTTCATGAAGCACTTCTGGCACATTTTCTGAGATCGGCAATATAAATAAAAGATCATTGTATTTTTATCATTATTGTTATTCTGCACTGCATACCCCAGAAGTGTTTACACTGATGAGTCTCTCTGCACGTGTTAAATAATGCTCATCCATCGGCACGGCTGATGATGTCGCATCACATGACCCCCCCCCTCAGATGAGTGACCAGCTTGTAATTACTTAACGGCTGCCCCAGGCCGTGACCTCTGGCCCCTGAGGGTGACTCAGCGCAGGGGTGGTTTTTGAGGGGAGCGTGAGGTGGCCCGGGACAGCTGCGCTCCCGTGGAGGGCCTGTTTTTGTTTTCGGACGGTTCCAGTAAACGGCCTTTCTGTGCGCTGGAGTGTTGCAGTGACAGGAATTCGGGCGCTGTGTCTGAAGAGAGCCTGTATCACTGATCTCATACGGCCTTTTAATGAGGGCTCTGTGAGACCAGCTGACTCACTGCCCGCCCGCACACGCGCACACACACACGCGCACACACACACACGTGCACACACACACACACACACGCACACACACCGCACTCTCTGCTGTGCTTTTGTAACCATGACCCTGAATGGCAGTCTGGGTCATCACTGTGGTTTTCAGTTCTTCACAGATTTCCCTGTATTTACGGTTTTATTTTTTAAAGAGTTTTCATTGTCATGGGTTGCATGAGAACTATTATCTTTACACAGAGTTACCTCATTGCTCAATGAGTAAGCATGTTACAGTAAATGGACACTATTTTTGGACACTATTTCAACCTTTTGATTTTTTCTAAATTCTAAGTCATTGTTCTAAAACTCCGTTGCTTTCAGTTACCAGCAGTGATTGTGACGTCCGCATCAGAATGTTCAGTTAAAAACATTCTAATCACATATTGGTGATCATGCACCTTTAAGGCTTAACTATTATTATGTGTAATACAACAAAAAAAAGTGTAATGATATACATAGAAATATAATAAAATTAATTCTTTACGGTGTACAAATACATATTGTTTAAGAAATTAAAAAATGGAAATGTTTGAGTCAGTTTGCTGTATGAATCAATGATTTATCTCCTAAAGATAACAGTAGTGGGCCAAGACAGTCAACTGAGAGGTAATCTGGGAGGTTTTGTCCACTGAATTGGCTGGCAATGCTGCTAATAAACTGTAATACAGAAAACATATATTTGACAGAAAATAAAGCTCAGCCTTGCTCTACAAAGCTCCTCATAAATAGATGTTAGATCACAGGAATTTATTATGAGGAATATTTGGGTGGATTGACCCCCCCCCCCCCCCCCCGAGATCGTGGCCTCCTCATATATTCTGCTGAGTTCCACCGATGACTCATCCATTTAGTCTTTTTCATTCGCTGTCTGTTTTACACAGAATGTCCTCCCTCTGCCACCCCCCACCCCCCCCCACAAATAAAGGAATGAATTACTGCAGAGATAAAACGAAGGTTGTTTGGGGGAAAAGGGACCAGACATTTCTCTTTCAGCACCAGACCGTGATGGTGTTGAGCCCTGGTTGGGCTCCCATAATGAAACGGATCAGACCCCCCCCCCCCCCAATTTTGTGTGTGTGTGTGTGTGTGTGTATGAGTGTGTGAGTGTGCGTGCACGGGTGTCTGTGTGTGAGAGAGTGAGAGTGACTGTGTGACTGACTGAATGTGTGTGCGCGCGTGTGTGTGTGTGTGTGTGTGTGTGTGTGTGTGTGTGTGTGTATGAGTGGTGCTGCCAAGCCTGGGCAGTCCACAGCCACACAAGGCCAGGGACAGACTGACAGACTGGCGGGGGAGGGGGGAGGGTGGGTGGGTGGGGGGGTGGTTCTGGACGGGTTTTGGGCCACCCAAACTGGGCCGGAGATGTTTTATTTGGTTAGCTGGCAGCCATTGGAAATTCCATCATTTGAGACTACGCATTAATGATGCTGAAAATCCAGAGCTCCCTCCATTCCTCTCTTCGTCTCTCTCTCTCTCTCTCTCTCCCTCTCCCTCTCTCAGTCCGCCAGTCCGGCTGGGATTTCTATTAGCGCTGTTAAGCGTGGCAGAGCGTGTGGAGTCTGGTTGGCGCTTGGACGGGGGGGTGGGGGGGGGGCGGGGGGTCGGACTGGGTGTCTGGCAGTGTCCTGGCCCTTGGCAGCAACAGAGCCAGAACAAAGCAGGAGAGACAGGGGGTCCTAACATCAGGGGAAACCCCCCTGAGACACCAGAGAGACTACCTAGACCCATAGAGGGAGAGAGAGCAAGCGGGAAAGAGAGTGACAGAAGGACAGAATGAGAGAGGGAAAAGACAGTGAGAGGAAGAGAGGAATGGGAAAGAGGGAGAGTGCAAGTTCAAAGAGAGTGAGAGAGAGAGGGAGAAAGAAAAAGAGAGAGTGAGAAAGACAGAGAGGGAGGAGTGGGAAAGAGAGAGAGACAGTGGACTGTCACTAGAGAGCACAGGACCTCAAAGGCCAGAAAGCAGTGGACTGTCACTAGAGAGCACAGGACCTCAAAGGCCAGAAAGCAGTGGACTGTCACTAGAGAGCACAGGACCTCACCTCCCTGCAGTCAGACACGATGGCTAAAGCAGCCGTAACAGACCTCATTAAGAGCGATCCTGAGAGAAACACGATCCTCTGGGCAGCGTCCAGCACGGCTGGGGCTTCCGCCTGATTCGAACTAGACACAGGAAGTCTCCAGGCCGTACCCAAAATCATTTATTTTATCTGCCCCCTTTTTTTAGATTTTTTGCAAAAACCCAGGTTCTTGTCTGGTGTCGCTAATTAGTTATTACAGCCAAGGTTAAAAAGGGCCGTTTCCACACTCGAACTGAATTCAATCCCTCTCTTAATTTTCACCTTTTCATATTCATTTTTTTAAAATCTGGAAAAATACGAAAAAATAACTCTCAGTAAGATGGGTAAAAATAATCTCCAGTTCAACTCTGCGGAAAAGTGCAAAAAAAAGGGTCATGATTACCAAGTCTAGAGTCTCTTTAGGTAAGAATGCGTAACGTCACCACCACCATGAACCTAACAGACTATATGTCGTGAATGCTTCGTGATCATGCTGCACGCTCAAACCCTGTGGATCCCAGACTGTGGGTTTTGAGTCCTGGTTCTTCAGACTCCTGGTGTTTAGACTCGTTCCAACTCGCTGGGTGACTGTGGTTATTGCCTTGCAGGTTTGACTCCACATTCTTGACTCGTAGTTTTGACTCCAGGTTCTTGACACCCAGTTGTCAATTTAGACTCTGTTTTTTTGCCTCCAGGTTTTCACTCTGGGGTTTTGAACTCAGAAACACACACTGACTTACACATGCTTGCAATTTATTTAATAAAACAAAAACCAAATCAAAAGTCCATGTCCATTGGCTGTCACAATACTAGCTGTACATTCAAATTATAAAATGTTAACGTGTGACATTTCTAAATCCCAGCAGTAAAATGTTAAAAACATTTTACTGCAGGGCCTCTCAATAAAATCCTAGTAAAAACTCTTCCTAAAAATGCTCTTCTGGAGGTCATGCTTGGCCAAGCTTCTAAGCCTTAAATCTTTAACAGACCCCTTATTACTCAACTCTTGCATAAACACAACAATTCAATAAAAATCACAAAAGGATTCAACCATGCCGATACTTCATATTTGTGTTTCTGGGGCATCCAAAAACATGTCATTTGGAAAAGCGGGGTGTTTACATGGAGGGGGGGGGAGTTGGGGAGATCTCAGTCTGCGCAAATAACAAACACTGCTAATCACTTTGATGAAGATGTACATTAAAAAAACTGCTCCAGTAAACAAGCTAAAGCTCCCAACAGCAGTGATCCTAAAACTCGGAGGGGAAAAACATTTCCCCAGAGTTCGTCTGTGGCGGGCTGGGATCAAATTGAGGGGGTCGTGTCTGGGTGACTTGGGGTCCTTGGATGGCAACGAACCAGCACACTCTGCTTAAAAGAGCACATATGGATTTCACTCAAGTCCAAGTCATCTCCCATGTCTGGTCACAAATTAAAATCAGATTACAGAGCATTAAACAATAAAAAAGGGGGGATTTTGAATTTTCCCATCTCAGTAACAAACAAATCTGAAATTGCCAAATAAGTGCTGATAAAAAAAACAGTTGTGAGGCCGCTTTACATGGCCATGTTCAAACTGCATGTGACATGTTGTTATGTAAACATGCAAAGAAAATGGCTTCAGAAAAATATCAACGTCTGGGCAAAGTGATTGGATTAGTCAGTGATAGCAGTTACAGTATAGTACACACACAACGGGGTGACATACGTGCTGTGCTGATCGGGCATTTCTACATATTCACACGGTCCGTCATCCGTTCTGTTTATACTTCCGAACATTACTGTGCAAAGACTTCTCATTGGTCCGTCGTGGGCCAATGTCGACCGCATGTGACCTAGCTTGAGTGTGTCTGGAAAGGGAAGGTACAGAATTGTGAGATTGGTTTCCTACGATCTGATTGGTTCTGGCAGAGTTACGCAGAAACACGAGTGAGTTGCTGCTCTGCCTGAAATCACTGTGAACGACTGGAGCCAGAAGTGTAAGTGACGCTACCCCAGATTCATTAATCAAAGCTCAAACTCATTTGCATTCGGATTGTATCAACCCCCACAATGCAACAGCCAAAATGGAATTTTCCCCTGGATTCAATCAATCTTTCTCCTTGTTCATAGCTTACAAGGCCCAAACAAATTAAATACAAGCGTTTCCGTTCACATTTATGTCCATTGTTTTTTGTAGTCACTGAAGTGGATGAAATGTGTTTTCTGAAATAAAATGAAAACTAGCGTTTGTATTTAATTGTACATTAAGGCCCATGTTCTGAAGCCAGAGGCTGGGGCCCATTTTCCACCGGAGTTAACCTAGACCTGGAGCCTGGGAGTTTGATATGAGTAAATGTAAAAAATGTAAAAAAAAAAAAAAAAAAAAAGGTTGAATTTTGACAAAAGACACATGGGCGTCTGGAGCGGGAAGGGCACAGACAGTTCCGGATCAGTTGCTCTTAATGCGCTGATTGCACGTGCAGTCCGTGTGGTTCGGTTTCACCCGCGAGCAGCGAACGCTGGGAACACGCTGGCCGCCCCTGACACGGTTCGGCTCCAATACGTCGCGAAACACAAACGTAAATGTGCAGCCACAGCGCAATTAAATTCTAAAGTTCCTCTATGGCATCGCCCCCCTTCTCAACCTCTTTTATTCAGAAGACAAGCTTGGAAAGACTTACAATAATCAACTCAAGAGAAGTTTATTCTATTCGCAATTCTATCCGATTCCAGCGCTAATTTTAGCGACGCCGAAAATGCTGCACAGCGAGAACGCATGCTCGCTCCTACTACTAAAGCAGAAAAAAAACCCGCTTCAGCACAGACACGCAGACAAGCAGGCTCCAGCGCGAGAGTCTGTGAGACGGTTCTCTCTAAATACAGCGTTTAACATTGTTCCATGGTTCATTTTACAGGGGGGGGGGGGGGGGGGCGGCGGGGACAGCACCCCGACGGTATTTATCACGAGATAAAAAGCGGCCTCCCTCGTTTTCAGATGCGCCCCACACAATCCCCCCCCCCCCCCCCCTTGCACTTTTTATAAGACATTGTTGAGCGGCAGTTCGCTGCGGTCGCGAGACTGTGGAGGTTAGGCTAAGCTTCTGTGCGCGTCGCGGTAGTACGTCAGGATGGCAACGTTGATTGGCTGTGGCATGAAAATGACCTTGGCTGACTCGGTGCAACATGTGTGCCTTCATCATTTAAAGCCATGACTAAGCGCTAAAATGTAATTCATAAGGCATATATATATATATATATATATATATGCATGTCTGTTTTCATGCACACCACTGTTTTAATCTTTAATATTTAACCGATGACTTCACAGAGCTGTCATTTTGGACCAATTAAACTTTTCCTTTTTGTGTCCTTGTGTCCTTTAAGAATCCGACAGACCTACAGTGTTGTTCTGTAATTAATACAATATGAGGATTGAATTCAGTAATAGAAATACAGGGTAGACTGTAGCATTTATTGAATAAACTCAGCTTCGCAAGGCTTCCCAGTCAGTCAGGAAGGCAAATTCACTGGCTGTCTTCCACAATCTTTTAGAAAAATCCATCTTTTCACACTACACCTCAGTGTCGCTATTAAACAACGTAAATTTTAAAAAAAAACATGCCTCTTCTCTCTGTTTATCTCACTAATACTCACAGATATTAATCACAGGCAAACACACACTGAGACAAGAAAGAAGGCGCGTGTTAGGTATTCAGGACCGGTGGAAACGAACACGCGAGTCACTCACGGGCGTGTTGGGGACGCGCAGCGCGAGCGGCGGCAAGGCGGGAAAGGTGCTTCACGCATGGATGCACGGCCATGAGCGCGAATAAGTAATGAGCGCAAGACCCGCCTGGATTCACAGAGGTGAAGAATAACATCGCCCCCGCTAATAAATATTATTTCTGCTAATATTTCCACATGAGAACGGCTGGAGACGGCTCGGGGGTTCTTCGGTAATTGATCATTTTTCCTTCAACCTTTCAAAAATCACACCTCTTCACGGCCAAGCGAGTTATAAATCACTCGACTGATCCGGCTGATATGAAACAGGTTTTAAAAACACTGCAAATGTAGTATAGCCTACTCAACGTACTATACACACAGGCTACTATACAGGAAAACACCAAATGTACTAAATGTCATGTTATTTATAATCTCATATGAGATTCCGGGGGCTAAAACTTTTTTAGTGAGAAACAAATTTGAAAGATGATCTTTCATGTTTTAATGATAGGTGCAGGAAAGTGCATGGTTTCTACTTTTATGCCACAGTAAGATGTCCAGTGTTAATTCAGCTCCAGCACGGCCTACATATGATTCCAATAGGGATCATATGCAGTTGATTTAACACTGAAAATTGTACCGTGTGGGATGTAGAAATTTTCTATACAGCGCCTCGTAAATTTTATCATTATCAATGAGTACCAACTTGGCTACACAGCTTCCAAAGCATATTGCATTTTAGTGTTGCAATGGGCGGGGCACATTGATTGATTAATTGATTGCTCCAGAATGAGATTAATGAATGTTATCATGATCAGAATTTAACACGAAACTGATTGTAACGATGTGCTTGCTTTGTGCTCTTGTGTGGCCGATGGCTCTCATCAGCGACGCTAAGCGCGGATGTTTGCGATTATAAATGTAATTTCCCATGCAGTAGCAACGCGTCCCCCATAACCCCCTTCTTCTCCGTTAATCAGCAGGAGCAGCGGAGCTTTCTGGCGGTATTTCTTTTGATGTTGCCGGCCGGGACAGGAAGTGGTGCATTTCCTAATTGCTGCAGCCGCTCTCGGTCGCCCGAGCATCTGGGATGCACTCCCCAAATCTCTGCTTTGATCCCCCGAAGCCAATCTCATACCTGCAACACGTGCCGAACACGCGCGTTCGCGGTTTTTCCTGTGATGATGTTGCGTGTCGGCGTACAGCCCGTGACAGTCAACGCTCGCGGATTTTTGCGCTTCTGTTTTTTTTTTATAGGCAGAAAACTGTAGATGCAAAAGAAGGTTGAGACACAGAAGTTCAGTTGAAGATGGGACGTGTAACAAAACGACTAAAAAAAACCCACACTTTCATCCCTCCAGACCAGAAAAATAATAATTTTTATTTCCAAGAGGAAGACAACGCGCTCTTTGGATTTCGAGAAGGGACCCAAGACGACTTTATTAATCTTTTGCGTATTATGTCACAGCAAATTACGATTTAAAAAAAAAACGGGGACCGGTTGCAGTCATATGGAAGCAATCTTTACTGCAGCCTCGCGCAAAGACAGAGGAGGCTGGGGTGGGGGGGGAGGGAGAGGTGGGGACTGAAGAATGTCCTTTTCAGCTCCAGCGGCGAGGCTGAGGAGCCGAAAACAGCCCATTTATCACTGTCACGCGCCGCACAGAATGATAGCTGTCCGCATGCAAAGCAGCCGGGAATGAAACGAGCGCCTCGCCGTGAAACGCTTACAGTGTCAGCTTACCCGACCTCTTTAACCCAGCGTGTGTGTGTGTGAGTCTGTGTGTGTGTGTGTGTGTATGTGTGTGTGTGAGTGTGTGTGAGTGTGTGTGAGAGTGTGGGTGTGAGTCTGTGCGTGTGTGCGTGCGTCTGTGCGTCTGTGTGTGTGTGTGTGTGTGCGTGTGTGTGCACGTGTGTGCGAGTGTGTGTGTGTGTATGGGTGTGTGTGTGTGTGTGCGCGCGTGTGTGTGCACGTGTATGTGTGTGTGTGTGTGTGTGTGTGTGCTAAGAGAAGTAGAAAAGTGACTTTTGAAACGTGCTGAAACAGAGCTGATTAAGTACTGAACATGCCCGAGATTGTCCCAGCTCCTGCGACCCACGGAGAAGAGCGATGTGAAGGAAACCAGTCTAGGAAATGACTGGGAACTGAAACTAGTGGCCTATCTTGTGTTTACTGGTCTATCCATAAGTAAGAACAGAAAAGGATGAAGATCGACAACTTCAGTGTTTCGGTCCGAACAATTTGCGCATCAGCACCTTTTCCTTGGCACTCCTCAGTCCAGTCCAGTCCAGTGTTTACCACGGTATTATGATGGTTTCCAAAGCAACAGTTTAATTTCAGAGCCGAGAGCCGTGCTCATGTCAGTGGATTCAATCAAATGCATCAATAATCGTAATTTACAAATATACACAAAGTGTTTTTTCTTCTTCTTTTGAAACAAAGGAAGTGTTGAGTTCAGCAATCACCAAAATTAATCTACCAAACTACATTTGTCGGGGGGGGGGGGGGGGGGGGGGGGGGGGAAGAACAATGAACACTTTAGTTTACAGTACTCATTAAGGACAAATGCTGATTGAACCCCCCCCCGGCCCCCGCCCCCCGATGTGCGTGTGTGCTGAAGTGCTTTCCCAGGGTGTGCCAAAAAAGCCAATTCTGCTTCGATAAATTATGTGTGCAGCACAGGCCTACTGAACACACACTTGGAAACTGGCATCTCCAATTCAGATGTCGGGCGAAACACGGACTAATGGACTGCTTGTGAAGAAGATGAAAGGATCATTTTGAAAATCAAATAAAATTGCATAAGTCATAAAACAAAATGTCAAACATAACTTCCAACACAGGGTCTTACCCTGTGCTCGTTCCAGCCGAGTGCAAGCAGCTGTAGTCGTAGTTACATTACACAGCATTTATTTGGCAGACGCTTTTATCCGAAGCGACGTACAATAAGTGCACACGCTGTTGTTTGTGTGCTGTCCACCTGTATAGAGCGCTTATGGCAAAGTTTAAGGAATGACTACTGCTGGCCTTTTTCATGTAACGCAGGCCGCATGATAGACTTTCCTCAGCTAATGAGGAAAATTATCTGGGGGGGACCACAACGCAAGCACACCGAGAGGGAGTGTGTGCGTGCACGTGTGTGTGTGTGTATGCGTACACAGGCACACGCAGAGTATAACACCTGATTTAATAAGACCTTCAGCACATGCAAAACCTTTTAGCACACACAAAACTAATAACACAACCAATCATTGGTGCAAAACAAATACCACGATCAATCGCTGGTCATGTTATTGGCTTTGCAGGCGCTAAAAGGTTTTTCCACGCGCTGAAGGTCTTGTTAAATCGCTCTGGTATAGCCACAGAACTCCTGTTTCCACATAAAGGCTCGTGCAAGCAGACTCCACCGGGGACGGACACAGGTGTAGCTGTCAGACATGTCCAGCATACGAGCCCTCACTTCACACCTACATACACATCCTTTCTTTGCCTTGGCAGCACCCCCGGCTGGGTGTGTACTCAAGACACCGTTTTCACCCTCTTTACCGGGTAATTAATCTTCTGTTAAAGATAAGAAATCTCTCAAAATGCCCCGTTGTAAATTCCGTAAATTTATGCCAGTTCTTTTTTCTAACCTTTCATTTGGTGTTTTTAAGGACACAGCTGGCGTTTTAGGGGTATACCCTCCGGCCATTCCCCCCTTTCCTGGATGGATTTTTTCGGAGGAGGGAAACTATATTTATATATTGCACAGAACCACTGTGCTTTCCTTTATAAAGTACATGGAAAAACACGGGAGACAGATTTTCTTTGGGGAACTTCGTAGAATTCAGTATCGTGGATCTGACCACTCGGTGAAAACAATCTCAGTAATACAAAAACTGACAATAATAAATGATCTATTATTATTATTATTATTGATATGATTGTTATATAAGGAGAAGGGCTCTACCCTGACTTCCTGGTTTAATTTTTCCTTGATTTCAGTCTTCACTCTCCCCGACCATTCTGAGATAAAATTTTAGCTCCTTCAGTCACTGCCTGGGCAGTGACGTCACATACATATATCATAATCATAATGATGACGGGCCTATGATGCCATCAGTCATAGCTGTGTGACACACGCACGCACAAGTGGGTCCTGTCTGTCTGTTTGGGGGCCGTGGTGTTTGTCGTCGCCCCCCCACCCCCCCCCCACCCCCGCATGAACGCCAGCTGTGAGTCAACACAGAGACCCGTGACTTCCCCAAAACGCCGCGGTGCGCTTGATCCACACGGCCATGGCAGAAAAACACACGCTGACATTCTCCCGTGCTGTTATTGGCCGTTTACGATGAATGCATTAATTTCTCATTCCTATTTCTCACTTTGCCCCCCCCCCCGTCCACACACACACACACACACACACACCCCAGTCACTCCGGCACCCGACCTACAGTCTGGCACCACATGATAAATGACAGATTTTTCCCCCCACCAACTACGCAACTTTTTGTTGCCAAGTAATATAGCCGAGCACAGTGTGACACTGTGCTGTGTAACATTATACGCCCTAACACAATGGAACCTTGAAGCAAAAAGCCGCCTCCTCTCAAAGAGCCGCTCCAGACCACACAGGCATTATTAGACTTATTAAAATGCCATAAAGGCGTGTGTGCAAAGCTCAGGCTCTCTGTTCGACTGCAGGCCCAGAACAATGCCGTGACTGTGTCTCACTCCCCGACTCCTCACAGGGAGAATTCACATTTATGATTCTGATTAAAAATGTCTCCTCTTCCTCTTCCGCCGGTACCGTCCTTCCTCTCCTACGATTCTAATTTCTAAATTTATGTATTTGCATATTTTAGGTCAGGAGCAAGCATTGATGAATAGGACATTTGTGCACTTACAAGGATTTAAATAGCAATTTTTTTATATATGATGTGTTGTTGACAAAATGTAATATCTGAATTTTAAAAACAGCAACAAAAATGATGATCTGATAGCAAGCGTAATGAAGCTCGCCCCCTTGTGGCAGGAGGCTGCAAAACCTGGAGTGATGGTGCTCGGGAAATGGCGGGAATGGCCGTCTAACCGCCACTGCGCTACCCCCAGCTCCACAGTGCGGCTGCGCTGAAGTGGACGTCCGTTTGCCAGCTTTCCACCCCAATTAAGCGGCTTATTATGACATCATCAGCGTGTGGCGCGCAGCTGCTTAATGTCACATTCGTCCGAGGAGGGGCGGCCATTCATGCGCAATGGGACAGAGAAAAATAATAAGCAAGCCTGTTGAACACAATTTCCTCCGCCGAGGCTGGAAATACCAAGGACCGTAAGCACGACTTAATTACAGCGCAGGAGAAGGGCATTTTTTTTGCACTTCACAACATCCAAATTGACCAGTTACGCAACTTCTTTGCAAGAGCAGCGGAAATGAAAGGGACAGTCAGTGTGTGTAAAAAACATACGGACGTTTTAGACAGAACACGTCTTCCTGCCAGACCGCTGTGTTTCCACGCAGAGGGGAGTATTTTTTAATGTCCCAGTTAATTTGGCGCTTTAGCTATCCAAACCCTGTGGAAAACTGCGCGTTAATGTAGCCGTTAGCTTAGCGGAGCCGGCGGTACGAGCCGGACGTCGCGGCGCGCTGTGGCGCCGCTGTGATTTATCATAACTGGCAAACGCGTCACTAACGAGACTTCCCTTCAGGTTCTCCGCTTCTTAACTTTCAGTGGAAAGAGGAGAAAGGCGGCCCTTCAGACCGGTCTCAACATTTTTTACAACGTTTTTAAAATACGCCTTCTTGATTTCTTTTGTGACAGAAAAATATATTTTACTGGTTAAAGTAGCCTATATTTGGATTAGATTGAAGTAGCCTACGTTTAAGGCATAAATAAAATTTTTAATGAACAGAAAATCCTTAAGTATATACGAGAGAGGATTAGATAAAAACAAGCAATCGGTTTTCTTATAGTAACATTTCTTAATTTTAAACTCTTCTACATTACATAATTATCATCATTATAAAAAATGATGGGCTTATATTCATCAGAAACTTCTGATTTATGATATTCATCAGAAAATTAACATTAATTTAACAGCTCATGTTGATCTTAAACAACTGCAAGCTTTAATATTACACGGAAGAGCTGAATATGGCATTGCTATTTATTATTATGGGCTGTCAAAATAAACAAGTTAATCCAAACTCCTTTACACGCCAGTTAAAAAAAACAAATACAGTTAACACACTTTATCATCATTCCAGTATCATTTAAAACTAGCTTACACCACAAACTGCAGTGTTACGACAAATAACGTGGCCCTGCTGCCGCAGAATAGAAAGCTCACATTCCTGAAAGCGGAGAGACACAGAACAGCAGCGGACAGCAGCAAACCCACCAGAGGAAAAACATTTACGCAGCCGACGCGAGACGGGATGTGCGCCTACGCACCGCTCCGTCACATTTGCGAACCGCTCAACAGTCGTGTTTATTGACCATGGCCATCTGAGTAACCCCGACTACGCCAAACACTGCCAGTACAATCCGCACATCCAAGCAAAAATGGAAACATTGTTAAAACAACCCCCCCCCCCCCCCGCCCCCTTCCCCTTTCCGCCGCTTCGCTGTTTCACCTGCACGAGTCCCCAACTGGGGCCTGGAGTCGGGCAGATGCTCAGAACAAACGCGCCAACGCACGCGCCGGTCGCCAAGTCTATTCTTTTCGTCCGGATTGGTCATTTTCTGTACGAGGCAAGGCACGGCCTTCAGAACACACGCGTAAACCGTCCAAATATTAAAACTCAAACATATTTTAAAAAAATAATAAAACATTCCGCCAGTATTGAAATTTCCCGGTTGTTATTAGCAGGCCTAGATCCCTGCTGTAGCGTGCTCTGTTGGCTTGAGAGCGCGCGCACAAGCGTGACCTCGGGATTCGAGGCACAAACCGCCCGCCTGTGTTTGTTCAAGTCCCTGCTGACTGAAGCCTCTCTCTCTCCGGGTGACTTAATCCGCAGACTGCTGGCAGCACGCGCTTCAGATGAGTTCTTCCCAAACTGGCTCTATCTGGCCCTTTCTGTTTTTGTTTTATTCCATGTGGAGAACCACTGTGAAATTTCATTGATTGACTGATTCATACATACTGCTATTGATAAGCTCAACAAGAACAGCATAAAGAACAGATCAATACATAAATATAGATTTTTTTTAAAGCCATGTTTTCACTCAGTGTCTCAGGCGCCATGCCTGACCTGTGATTTGAACCTGCAACCCTTCAGGCTAAGACCCCAAGTCCTCTAGCTGCTGTGCCACACAATAGAACACAGCTGAGCTTGAGACCTGAGCACTACTGAGCACGTATAAAAATGCACAGTTTATTAAAGCCCCTAATGGACCCAATGAAACAGGCCTGGTTTAAACACAGCCGCTGGGTCCTGTCCAGCATGGCGGTTAAACCTGGCTTGGGATGGAGAGCAGAAGCCAGGAGGAAAGAGAAAGAGAGAGAGAAACAGAGGGAAAAAACTCGCTCACCGTCTCCCAGAAGGACATTTAACAAGCTTTTCTGCCAGTAATTAAAAGGGCCGTGTGCAGTGACACACTGCGGTGTGACTCGTAAATATATTACAGTAGCTGCTCCCTGGGACACGGGGCGGGGGGGCTGGGGGGGGGGGCCGGGGGGGGGGGCTGGTCTGAGCTCCTAACTCCGTTCCGAACAGCAGCACACCTTGGAGGATACAGGTGACGCACTGCTGCAGTTTTCCAGCGGGTCTTTAAAATTGCTGATTGGCAGAATTAGCAGCTCGTTAGCAACCAGCCCTTGCACCTGAGCACAATAAAGAACTCCAGTAACCGTGGAGACCGGCCTTCCTCGGTAACCACCAGGTGTCCTAAACGACAGGAGTTGACACCTACACCTGGGCCAAACTTAAGCAACACAAACGATGAGAGTCCAGGCAAAGGCGCCTGTTCCTAACAAAATGCTTTCCCTCTGCTTGGCTTGGTATTCCTGAGTGGTTCCCAGTCAGAAATGCGTAATTCTCTCTCCTGAACACTAGATGTCAGTGTTGGGACCCTTTCCTGCCTGGGCTTTCGCCTGATTGGGTGGCCATTCCATCACCCTGATTTTCACTGGCAGTCTCTCAAGGACATGCAACTATTTTAAAATTTTATTTTGTTTATTTATTTATTTATTTATTTTCCACAGAAGCTACCACTTAAATGTTTATCTTATTTACCTTATCGTTAAATTTTCTTACCCCCACCTTGGTGCATAGTTGTCTGGACAGATTCATCTGTGCTGGATTAGTAGTCATTATGAAATAAACTGCTGCTAAAATTTTAAAAAGAATATATAACCGGGTGAAACACATGTGTGGAAAAGAATATGCATACTTTACTGAAAAAATGTTTCACTACCAGAGTTTAAGATAATAAAAAATTTTTTTTTTTAAACTCGGCATCGCATCTGGAGCACTGTTTGTGACACCCCATAATTATTTCAGAAAATACGTACACTGATGCCATACTATTGACATCAAGTTACGCAGTGACCTTTGGCATAGTCTGAGCTGGGAATGGCCTTTTTACTGCAAACGTTCACCAGCGTCATCAGTGCAGCTGCTCCTTACTGTGAGGCCTGCGGAACTCGTTTTTGTGATGTCACAGACTGCGTGCCGTTTGATGTATCTTTGTAATGTCACAGGATGATGTGTCTTTGTGATGTCACAATTCCCAATTCAGGAAAAAAACAAAAAGAGAATGTCAATAAAATGCAAACCATTTGCTTTTAATGCAAATCATTTCTTTTTTTAGCAAAATTTATTTTTTGTTTGAAAGTATTTATTTTTAAATAAATGTTTTCAAAATATTATTAATCTCACCTTCAAAGCAATGGTATGTGTAGAATAATGTCCTGAAAGGAGAAGCCTGAACTGGATCTGAGCTGGGAAACACAATGATGCCTTTTCATAAGAGAGAGAGAGGGGAAAACCTTCAGAGATGGACAAGGACTTCAGCAAGGAGACACACCACCGTAAACACTGTCCACCTCTCAATAAAAAAATTAGAGTTTTTGGGAATGTGAACTG